>NC_066594.1:5947500-6007500 GCF_905475345.1 Vespula vulgaris
CAGAATGAGAGAATTTCTCTCTCTCTCTCTCTCTCTCTTTTTTTCTGAGAGAGAAAAGAGAGAGATACGATAGTATCCTTTTTACTAGAAGTTAGGATACATTCAATGTAATAACGTGGTAAGAGATCATAGATTTCCAAGTAGATATATAATCGGACAATCCTTGCCAGAAATAGGTTAATTGCAATTGCAACGACGGTTATCAGCTCCGAAATGGAAATTGAAAAATAGCTATTTTTAATTTTTTTTTTTTAATCATTTTTCCTTCTCTCTCTCTCTCTCTTTTAATACGTACTACCGACGTCGCTCGATTTAATAATAATTGCGTTGCCATTTGCCAATTTTTCTTTTCGTTGCAATTAGAAATTTGCCAATTTTATCTTTAAAATTTCAGTGGAACGATGCGAGTGTGCACGATGATAGCTTCGTATAATAGTTTTAAAGATTTTGTTTTTTCTTTTTTTTTTTTTTAAATTAACGCATTGTTCAGACGGCTCTTTAAGAGAATCGAATTCGACTCGGTTTCGTTCATAATGCTTTGTTAGGGCCGTGTTTAGAAAGCAGAAGGAAAACGGAGTAACGCGATACGAAATTCCTTCATCCCTGCAATAATAGTAACATGAAACGGCGTCGGAGGGGAAGTGAAGAGGGGTGGGAGAGAGGGTGGCGAGGTAAGGGAAGGGAATAGGGGCAAAATTGGCTCCTTTCGTTGAACGAAAGTCAGTTAATTAACCAAGAAACGTAGTACAAGTAAACCAGAAACTTTTCCATTTCAACTGGAATCTTCTCTCGCTTATTTCCTTTTTTTCTCTTCTTCCTCTCGTCCCCCTCCACCCCTCCGCATCCTCTCCCCCTTTTTTCTCTTTTCCCTTTTCTATCATTCGGTTCTTCTTCGCAAATAAATAGTACTGTTTTTTTCGAAGAAAAAGTACTAGCTTGTAAATCAGAAGAACAGAAAGAGGAAGAAGTAGAAGGAGTAGAAGAGCAAGTAGAAGACGGAGATATGTCTAATAATTTTTTTTGTAAGACAAAAAAGAGAAAGACACAAAAAGAAAAGAAAAAAAGAAACGGAAAGAAGAAAACCACGGGATAAAAATACAGGCGACGAAGTTAATGGTAATTCGATTTCGCGACGTTACAAATCTGTCTCTTTGTTTTTCCTTTTTTTTCTCTCTCTTCTTTTTTATTTATTTATTTATTTATTTATTTATTTATTTATTTATTTTTTTACTTTTCTCGTGAGTCGAGCGTAAAAAAACAATTATTACATTTGTTAGTTGAAAATGGTGTCAATGCAGGGAGCTTTTCCCGGATGGTTTCAAGAAATTATCAACGTAATTTTCCATTATATGAAAAGTCAAGCGGTCACTTTGTTGGGATAATATGGTTAAAGCTAGTTGGTTTGAGACGAATAACAAGCATGCACATTACCGTGACATATTTTCTCGTCTTTTTTTTTTTCTTTTCTCTTTTTTCTTTCTTCTTTTTTCCCCGACAGCCCAACCAAATAATATTAACATAGCTTTTCATTTTCCGTTTACTAATGCGTGAATCCATGAAAGCGAACATTTTTTTAACTGTTATCTGTCGTTGTTCTTTTCGTCGACGATTCTATCATTATTCGTATACGTATCCATGTGTACATATATATATATATATATATATGTATGTATGAGAAAGGACATACACATATACGTGTTGCAGTGTTGGTCAAAAAGAGACAAAGAGAAAAAGAGAACACAGAGAGATAGAGAAAGATGGCAATCTGTATATCCGCGAATAGGTAGTTGTTAACTTGCAATAATACCGCTGTCGACCTGAGCGTCCACAAATTGAAGCTTGCAACCATTGGGGATGTTCAAAGCTCATCGATATGGAATAAATAGAATGTATGAATATGAAACACTCTTGGGACTTCGTGACAACCTAAAATCAAATAATCTTTACACCGATTGTCGGTTAGGTCTATTTCCATTTTGATGTCAACCGTTGAGAATGATCTCGATGAAAGGGGAAAACTGAAAGAATGCGATCCGATAGAAATAAATTTATATAGGTGTACGTTTACATATGTGTATGTTTGTGTATAAAAAAGAAGAGAAAAGCCAAGCTAATATTTAATATACACTTCAAACGTATATATTTCGATTAGAAAAAGCAACAATAATAACAAAAAAAAAAGAAGAAAAGAAAAATAGAGACAAAAAGAAAAAGTGATGGAGCGTTCTTCTTATGTATTTAACAAGAGTATATAAATACGTTCTTCGTAGATTTGCATAGGACCATCTCGTTCTCCATGGTCAATACTGTTTCGGATTAAGGTAATGACATGCATCTGCACATAGAATTCAAGATTGTAGAGAGGTTGATAATGGCTTTTCACGCTTCGGGCCTTATCCGGCTATAAGGTGAATAACGCGACACGAGCTCTCCTTTGATACCGTCTCGAGGATTCACCGCATTCGGTTGTACCGAAGAGATAATATATCCCCAAACCAAATTGGCTGTCTTACCGAAAGAGGATTAATTGATTACGCCGACCAGGAACTTCGTACGACCAGGTTGCACTTGGATTCCCTCGATTAATCGCAGTAACATCGTATATCGTCTAAGTTAATAACAATGCAACCGTTTAGAACGATAATTCGTAAGTGACCTAATATTCTACATATGTAATGTGTATGTAACAATATTATTACATCTATTTGTATAATATGTGTGTGTGTGTGTGTAAAATTAAAAAAGAAATTAATCGTTCGCCTATTTTTATATAATATTTTTTATCTTCCAATATATATAAAGTTGAAACTAAAAATAGTATAATGTTGTTTATTGATGTATGAAATATTATCTCATTATGTTATAATCATCTATAATTATCTATAATATAATTATAGATTAATTATATATATATATATATGTATAACTAATCTATAAAACTATTTAAATTATATGATTATTTAATAAAGCTATTATAAGAGGTATATACGAATTTAGTATCCTAGATACACGATAAATATCTATATCGGTAGTAAGTTTTAGATAGAAATTAACGTAGGTAAACGTTGAATATATTATAACACACACACACACACACACAAGTTCGATCAATAAATATCATTTATTAATTCTGAATGAATATAAATGTACTTACTCGTGTGTTACGACCCTCGAACGATTAATATTTATATACGTAAAAAAGACATGCATATATACACAAACATACATATATCATTATCCCACACTTATGGAAATCGCAAAATGCTTCGATAATCGTGATTTAATTCTTTTTCCAATTATACTTCCGTGTTTCGATATTTCTTTCTTTCTTTTTGATTTTTCTTTTTCTCCTTTCTTTCGTTCGAACAAGAAAGAGGAGTCTCGTCGTTCGCCTCATTTCAAAGATAATTTATTCACCCCTTGTACCACCTGTCCTACTCCCTCTATCATCTAACTATTTTTTGATCTTATCTTCTTATATTATAGAAACAAGGCTTTCAAAGAGGAGTCTACGTTTCGCGCCGTTCGTTTCTCGGCATGTCCGTATTTTCCGTAGACAGGTTCGTTGTCTCTCGTTCAATGATTCTGAAACAAGAGAAACGAAAGACCCTCTCGTGTTTCTTTCGAGGGTGCTTCCTATGAAAAAAGAGGTCGAAACGAGAGGTAGGGATGTTAGAAAGAGAAAGAGAGAGATAGAGATAGAGGAAAGAGAGAGGAAGAGAGAGAGAGAAGGAAGAGAAGATGACGGGCGACACTCTCAAGAGTTTACCGAGGTTTTCAAATTTTCAATTATCCGCTCTGTCTTTCCCGACTACTCTAAGCCCTCTTCGTTTTGCTTTCCCTTCCTCTCTCTCTCTCTCTATCTCTCTCTCTTCCTCTCTCTCTCTCTCTCTGTCTCTCTCTCGCTCATTCTCATATTACACGCACTTTTCTTCATCGCGATAGATACGTGTCTTCCGTAAAATCATTTTAATTTGATGAAGAGTGAAATGAAGTCGAAGTATGCGGTTAAAATGACATTGTTTTATTTTTAATTTATTAATAGGTATATATATATATATGCATATGTATGTATGTATGTATGAACTAATATCTTAATAATATTTTTTAATTTAATGAATATTTGACATTTACATTCTCTCTCTCTCTCTCTTTCTCTTTCTCTATTTATCTCTCTTATTACATACGTACAGATAAACAGACAACCTGAGAAAAAAATTTTTCCACTTAGCCTATATAATTTGATAAAATCTGACGTAAGAGAAATGACCTCTCTTCGAGTTATATTTCTTTTCCTGAGTTAGTGTCTACCTTAAAAGATATACTTACGTACTTTTTACCTACTTATCACACAGACGACTGAGAGAAGACAATAGAAAAAGGTCGCGAAGACAAATGATTCGCGTCACCTCGAGCTTTAAAAAAGAAATAGAAGAAACAAAAAAGAAAAACGAACGAACGAATCAACGAACGAACGAACGAACGAACGAACGAACGAACGAACAAACAAACGAACAAACAAACAAACAAACAAATCAAGTACCCAACGCCAGGAGTCGCGTTCGCTTAGTAACTTTTGGAAGGGTTCTTTACTTCATCTTATTCCTTTACGTACTTACCTATACCTACTTAGGTATAGGAGTCCAGATGAATGGTTTCAGGACAAATCTTCTTCAGAGGAAAACTTTTCTTTAAAGTTGAATCGACTCTTTCGATCCGTAAAATATATATATATATATATATATATATATATATATATATATATATATGTAAACATACATTAAACAAAAGGAGAAATTTTCCCGTCGAATACAAAACAAATGAAAATTCATAAATTCACTATTACACGAAACACGCTTCACGCGATTAATTATTTTCTCTTCCCCGTAAATTTTTAGCAAATTAATTTCAATAAATAACAAAAATTGACGTAATATCGACGCTCGATGTACCGCTCCATTTTCGAGTCGAAATTAACAAATATGTATATTATGTCAAATTAAATTCATAATTTTTCTCTCTCTCTCTCTTTTTCCTTTTACGAACTCGTGACATAGATTAATTTAATCGATCGAGATTATACGATATGATCGTTGATAAAACTATATGATATCCCATTGAAAAATAAATTCGATGAAAAATTCGTTGATCTATTGATCTATGGAAGATATCTGATGAAGACGACTAATCGTCGGAAAGATAGGTGTACACTTAATAGAAAATTCTTAAACCCGATGGTTTTCGTATACCATATATCTATTCGCGAAAGTGTAGATAGGATTATTTACGAATCCGAAGGATTAGATATCCTATCGTTTAACTTAAGAAATAGAAAGAAAAAGAAGGAAGAGAATGAGAAGAGAAGAGATGAGAAGAGAAGAGAAGAAAAGAGAAGAAGAGAGAAGAAGAGGGGAAAGGATCATAGGGATCGAGTACACTCTCCTTCCGAAGTGAGAATCGTCTGAGTCTCTGTCGACGTCTATTGTGATAGGACCACATATACCTATCCTCGTTGTCGTCGATATATGTATAGGTGTGTTCAGAACATATAGGTAGATCGAAGAGAGATAGAAATAGACAGACAGACAGACAGACATACAGACAGAGAGAGAGAGAGAGAGAGAGAGAGAGAGAGAGAGAGAGAGAGAGGATATGAACGGGTTCGATTGAAAGCCCTAGGGTTTGAAGTGATGGGGCTCTTTGCGGATCAACGGACGAAGCTGATCGAACGCAGAGGCTCGAAGTTAAGTTAATAGTTTCCTAAATTGTTGCTTGCGAACTGTTGACTTTACCTCGTGATAGAACGTAAAGGTTCGCTGGCCAATGAAGGTAGCATGCGTTCTCTCTCTCTTTCTCTCTCTCTCTCTCTCTCTCTCTCTCTCTCTCTCTCTCTCTGTCTCTCTGTCTTTACCCAGAGGATTTTGTCTTTGCCTCGGGAGGTCGAGTAGAGTTTATTTTAGGCTCCCTTGGTACAACGTCGGACGTAATATCGCGTTTCTCGACCCCTGGTCCTGTGATTTATACCTTGTGTGATTCTCTCTCTTTCTCTTTCTCTCTGTCTCTGTCTGTCTGTCTGTCTTTTACTGTCTCTGTCTCTGTCTCTCTCTCGCTCTATCTATCTATCTATCTATCTTTCTACGTTCTACTTAATACTATCGTCTTGTTCCTTCGTGAAACGCGGAAGAAAAGCAGCAATGAGTGATATTTGCTTTAAACCGGCTAAAAAAACGAAAGTATTACTTTTAATTAAATGTGCTGTAATTCTTTCGAACGTTCTTTCACTTTTCTCCCTTTCTTTCTCCCCTCGCTTTCCCCCCCTAATTTTTCTTCATTTCCTTTGGTTGGTTTTTTCTTTCTTTCTTTTTGTTCTTTTTTTTTTTTTTTAATCATCGCTCTCACATTAGCGATCGTATTTGTCTTTTCATCGATTCGATTGGATCCAACGACGGGAACGTACGAACGCGAAAAATACAATATGATTAATGATATTTACAATATATCTCGTTCTCGTCGAGAATTTTTAAGTATCGAGTAATTTGGTAACGCAGTCTCTCTCTTTCTCGAAGAAAAACAAAGAAACAAAAAACGAAAATAAAAAGGATGAGAAAAGAACAAAAACAGGAAACAAAATAAAAAAACTCTTAAGATTGCAAAAATCTTATGGTGTATGTATATATATATATATCTCCTTCGATTTAGATTTACCTTATAATTAACGTATCCGTAAAGAGTAGGGAAAAAGGAGCCGAGTAGGAGAATTTAATTGAAAATCGGGATAGCCGGAGGATGAGAACGTTGTAAACGGGATCGATGTGTCCCGAGCGACGCACTTTGAAAAGGGAAACGTATAGAATAGAAAGCAGCAATGTGATCCTTTTTTCGAAACGCAACCAGAGGTGGTTCACTTCGGAGTAGACTAAACAAAAAATTGGGAAGGTAACTCTACCCTTCCGTCGCCGTCGTTGTCGCTCCTCTCACCCAGAAAGAGGGAGACACGGATAAAGAGAAAGAGCGAGAGAGAAAAGGAGAGAGAAAGAAGAGTGGTAGTAGACAAATCATTGGATCTCAGTGAAAAGTAGAAAATAGCTTGGACAGGATAGTTTGGCTTGGCACAGGGAATAGTCTCTCTCGCAACGCGCGACTCTATACCGCCTGTAACGTTGTTTCGATCCGTCTCTCGTTCCTCCATTGTGCGTACACGTTCAGAGTGTAGACTTCACCTTGTTGAAGCTTCATCCACCCATCCACGCCCACACCCATACCAGTACTCGCACCGACACCCACGCCTACACTGACACCCTGTGTCTAGCTGTAGATGGACACATAGACGCACACGCAACCACCCAACTAGATGCATCAGCCTCTTTGTTTCATAGGCATTTAGCGAACTTTTCGACGCACGAACACTAGGAACTTACGATCGTACGTTCTCTCTCCCTCTCTCTCTCTCTCTTTCTCTCTCTCTCTCTCGCTCTGTCTTTCTATCATAGTATTAGAGAGTAGTGGACTACGACGCAATAACGATTGGCCTCGATGGCTTTGTACACGTGCCTGTTCGACCACCTACCGCGGATACAATTTGGACACGTACCTACCTCCATTCTCGCTGAGAGTTTGTGGCAACTCTCTCTCTCTCTCTCTCGTTTTATCTCATCCTCTCTCATTCTCTCTTTCTATGTACATACACGTGTATGGGTTTGATGTATTCCGCATGGCGGAATATCGGTACGCGAACGGTGGACGGCCGCCATCGTTTTCGTGGTGTCCCCGTTCGTAAGCCTCCAATTAGGTTAGGAGCAGTGCAGCGTGTTGCGAACAGTTAGGAATTACAATGGCCCCTTCGATCGCACGGTAGGCTTCGGCGTTCTGCATTTGGATTTCCTCTCTCTCGATCATTTAATCCTCCTACTCTCCTAGCTGCGATCGCTACTAAAGTAGCTATGAGAAAGTGCGAGAGTGATACAGACGGAAAGAGAAAGTCGAACGGGTTCTTTCGATTCGATGAAAAATTTTGGAAGAGTAATATTTTCAAATGAATTGTAAAAGCTAAACTAATATTTTTTTAATCTCTCTCTCTTTCTCTCTTTCTCTCTCCCTAATATATACACACATATATATATATATATATTTCTATGGAATCGAACGATTTTATTGTTTTCAGTGAGGTTTATATTCGATATACTTTTCAAACTCAAAATTGTATGGTGTTTCCATTGTATAAAGAGTACCAACCATTCCCTATTATTCCCTTTCCTCCTTTCGCGCCTTCTCTCTCTCTCTCTCTCTCTCTCTCTCTCTCTCTCTCTCTCTCTCTCTCTCTTTCTCGCTTGCTTTTTTATATTTGGAACAGAGCTCGCGGCGTATAACAGCTGGCAAACATTGACGGTGTTCCGTGCTGATTGTGTGAAAGTTTAATATCGTGCCACGGTGTATCGTAGGATCGACGCGCGCTTAAACACTCGACCGATAAGTGTTTAAGTCCTCGGCTCTTTTGTATGCCGTTCACGATTTTCTCTTACTCTCTTTCTTTACAACCACCAACCACCAACCTCCAACCACCGATCCCTTACTCCCTCCTACGATTACTCACCCCATTCTAATGTACGTATACCTCTTTCTTTCTTTCTTTCTTTCTCACTCTTTTTTTCTTTTTCTTTTTCTTTTTCTCTCTTTTTCTCTTCGTCTCTCTTTTTTCTTTTGCACGTTCGAATCGATATTTTCGTCTCTGGTAGTTTAAGGAAAAGAGAAGTAAACGGTTAATTTACGATCGCGAGATCAACCGTGTCGATAATGAAATTAAATTTATTATCTGTAATTATACGCGTGGTAGGAACGTACGATGTATCCTTTCTTTCTTTCTTTCTTTCTTTCTTTCTTTCTTTCATTTTTTGTCTTCTTTTTTCTTTTCTTGTTTGCCCCGACGAGAAAAACGTAGATGATTTCTTTCTTTCTATTTTTTTCTTGATTTCCTTCTCCCTCCCCCTCTTTTTTTCTCTTTCTTTGTGTCTTGTCAAGATTTTATAAAATATGGATGAAACGAAAGAAAGAAGGAGAGGGTACGATACGCGTATGGAAAAAGGAACAAATTAGAGTTACTGGATGTTTCCATGGATATTGGAAGGGGAAAGGAAGAAAAAGAAAAAGGAGGAAAAGGAACAAATAAAGAGAAAAAAAAACGGGATATAACGTGTAAGATTTATTTTTCTTTTTTTCTTTTTTCGTGGGATTAATGAATTCCCAGAAGCAATTGCTAGCCGAATGCAGATTAAAGAAAAGTGGGAACGTAGCGCGCATGTCTCTGCGACAGAGAAAAAGAGAAAGAGAGAGAGAGAGAGAAGAGTAGTAAGAGAGAAGAAAAAGAGAATAGAAGGAGGTGGAAAAAACGGAAAAGTTAGAAATTCGTCGACTTTACGGTACGTGAATAAGAGGTAGATAAGAAGAATAGAACGGAGAAAGAATAGAGAGAAAGAGAGTAAGAGAGCAAGAGAGAAAAAGAAAGAGAGAGAGAGAGAGAGAGAGAGAGAGAGAGAGAGAGAGAAGGAGAGAGAAAAGGAGAAGGAGATAAGGAGAAGGAAAGGGATGGGGAGTGAGCAATTGGACATTTACAAGACTCCTTGCTTAAACGCTGAATCGTTCACGAAAATTTACGACCCGCGATGGATAATGTACTCGTCCTTGTTGGATCCACCATCGTAGTCGTACTCGTTGTAGTCGTCGTAGTAGTTGGTAGGACTCGTGTCAATGTACATACATGTATACGTACATACACGAACGTAGAAATATATCGAAGAAACTGCGATATACATTTGGGTCTCTTTTTACACGGTATTTTTTTTTCCTTTTTTTTTTCATTTTACACTGGGTCTTGATTTTTTGTCGTCGTTAATTTTCCTATCTCCTTTTTTTTGTTTGTCTTTTTTTCTTCTTTTCTTTTCTTTTTTTTTTCTTTTCTTTTCTTTTCTCTTACACGATTCGCATTTCGACGGTTTCCTTAATACAGCTTTTTATTCGCACGTTCTACTCTTACCCTTTTACACGGTTGCATAATACGCTAACGCTAGTTATGCAGATTCGCAAGAAATGTCATCAAAATCGTACGGTCTTTTATTATTTTTCTTTCTTCTTTTTTCTTTTTTTTTTTTTTTAAATATCATTTCTTCCTTCCCCTCGTTCTTCTCGCCACATCAATATTCTTCTTTCATACGTTAAATATACGCGTTCAAACGCATTTCGAACTATTAAAATCGTATTTGAAACGTGGTTCTAATTTTCCTTTCAACTTCGAGTTTAACATCGTTTTTATAGTTAACAACGACGTAGAACGAAGAAATAACAATTGACGTTATTATCGCGCGTAAAAATTAACAACGAGAGGACGATAGAGAGAACGAATTTGGAGTGATATGAGAAGAGGGAGGAGGTTGAGACAAGGTAAGATAAAATAAGGTAAAGAGGAGATGAAGAAGGGAGAGGGAAAAGAGGAAGGAGGTACTGGATAAAGTCGTTTCCGCGAAGGAAAAAAATAGAAAGAAGAATAGAAGAAAATCGGCGTCGACTAAGCCGATGATGGAAGACGAACGACGAGAGTTAGAGTAGTAAGATAGAGAAAGAGATAATGTGGGTGAGAGAAAAGGGTTGGGGGTTGGTTGTCCTGGAAAATGGTGGTAGAGAGAAAGGGCCGCAGTTGGACGAATGGTATAAATTACTGCCCATCCCTTGGATTAAAGTATCCGAAGAGCAGTCGCATTTGTTCCACTGGGCCGAAACGGTCGGACGTCAGACCCGGAACAAAGTGGCTCTGTTTAAGCAAGGGATTCCCTTCGTGCTCATCCTACCACCCCTTTTCTATAACTATCCACCTTCACCTCCTCCTCGCCCATCACCCATCACCCTTCTAAAACTCCTCTTCGTACACCTCCTGTTCCTCCTCTTCCGCATCAACCTCCTCTTCGTCCTTGTTTCTTCTTCAGCGTCACCACCGGCACTCATCCTCTCTCTCTTTCTCTCTTCCCGTTTCTCTCTATCTATCTCTCTTTCTCTCGTCTCTCTTCTCTCTTCTCTTTTGTTTCGCGAAAGCAACGATACTTTGAGTGTCTCTCGGTTCTACATCTCTCTCTCTCTCTCTCTCTCTCTCTCTCTCTCTCTCTCTCTCGCTCGCTCGCTCGCTCGCGTAGCACATTATTCCTGTATCTCTCTTTCTCTTTCTCCTTCTCTCTCTTTCTCTCTCTCTCTCTCTATATATATATATATATATATATATATATATATATATATATATATATATATTTCTACTTCCGGCAATTTTACCTCTCTCGCATACTCGCAGCAAGCACGCGGACGTCACGCGGAAAACGTCAGAGACAATGTTGTTTTAGTCGCGTATGCGTTAATCCTTTCCATATATATATATCTCTTGCATTTATACATATACATATACATATATATATATCTTTCCCTTTTTTCTTCATAATACATATGTAGTTACATACATCGAAACATGTGCGTATGCGATCTCGCAGAGTGATTTCTACCAAACGAAATTATAGCTTCCATTCAGGAATTTATAAATACACACTAGATGGTCACCCTTTGTCTTACGCAAAACCATTATTATTTATCGTTGTTTCCCACTCCGAGATAATTTCACATCATTTTCACGAGCCTTCATTAAAACAACTCCGTCGACGATCTTAAACATTCGTCGCTTAAGAAAATGACCTTCGGCGAGCTTGCATTCTCTTTGTCCTATATATCGAATCGATTTCCTGTTCTCTCTTTTTTTTTTCTCTCTCAAATGGAAAGATAAAAGAAAAGAGATATCACTCGACCTTGCCAATTACGAGAAGATTACGTCTCGAAACTCGCATGAATTGTTTTAATCTCATTATCTTGATCTCTATTTACATATATATGTCTATCTCTATTTCTATCTCTATATCTCTCTATTTCTCGTGTAAACGTATGCAGGTTGAGTATAGATGGTGTGCCTATAACGCATCCGGATCTTTGTCGGCTAGAACGGATAATTAATAGTCCTGCGATTGTACCGCATGACCCGCACGGTAGAACCGCATTCCCTCCGCTCGTTCGCTTCCGTTTCACAATGAGCTAGCTCTCTCTCTCCCTCTCTCTCTCTCTCTCTCTTTCTCTCTCTCTCTTTCCTCTCGTTCTCTCTCCATTACACTCGTTTGTTTTCTCGCATGCACGTCTCGGTCCTCTTTCTCATAGTTATTATTAACGATTCTAATTCGATTTCCGAAACGCGAGACGTCCGAAAATATCGTGTCGATTTTCGAAAATTGTCGTATAAAACGCGTGCTTGTTACAAAGGGTTGTTTTTTTGTTACAAAAATAATCCTTTAGCGATAGTAATCGAAAATATACTTTATGTATGTATATTTTCGTATATATATATGTGTGTATAAGTGTGTATGTATGTATATATACATACGTACATACATACATATACACACATATATATATGAAGTTATCGAAATATTTTAGAAAGTTGGTAGACAAGTATCTAACCAATGTTAGATTGTTTTGAATATCCTCGAGGTCGAAGGAAACTTGGATTAGGAATCTTGGAAAAGGGATTCATGAAAATTCTTTACCTATACTTATCTATCTATCTATCTAGCTATCTACCTACCTATTTATGTATATCCGTACTATGACGTTCCCATCGAAATAAGATTTTCCTTTAGAAGGATATGATATTTCGTTACAGTAGGAACCTTCCAAAACCATCTTCGAATCCATTCGTTTCGTATCGATACGTCGTTTCCCCTTTGCCATCCGGTACAAGTTCAAGGTACAACGTGAAATCTTGTCGAAGTATAATACATGTAAGTCCTTATCTATAACAATATAGCTGTTCGATATATATATATATATATTTCTTTTTTCTTTCTTTTTTTTTTTAATGAAAAGAATATCGATATATACGCATACCGCAAATATGTATAGTGCGTACATATGTGCGTGCGTGTATGCGTTTACGGGGGTGTGTGTGTGTTTATTATTTTTTGCATTCCGTATATTTATTCTTAATGAAATAAACATGTATATAAAACAAACAAAACAAGGAAATGTAATCTCGACAATATAGTAATACTAATATGGAATAATGGTGAATTAATAAAGAGTCAACTACCCCTATGCAACGATCGAAATAGATTTTCGTGGGATTTTGAGGTAGCATCTTCTCTTGCTTCCACTAACTATTTAATTAAAAGCAATTTCATTTAATTAGCGATACCTACGCCCGAGTTTATACCTCGAAATGAGAATCATGTAGAAATTAATACGTTAGCGTATCAAGTACTTGATAAATATGTAATATTCGCGGTTACAGTTACGCTCGACTTGTTTCGCGAACTAATATATATATATATATATATATATATATATATATATAATATATAATATATATATGTATGTGCATATATATAAATATATATAACTCGTTGAGACTCCGATTAGACCATTCAAGATAAAATAATATATAATACGTAGTATTCGTAGTAATCACGTCTCTCTCTCTCTCTCTCTCTCTCTCTCTCTCTCTCTCTCTCTCTCTCTCTCTCTCTCTCTCTCTCTCTCTCGATATATCTATGGCGTTAATTCTCGTGTAACATCGCAAAGAAGCGCGTATCGTATTCGCAACCTTAACTTGGTGTGTTGCCACGGATAATTAAGAGCGCATCGTGAGCAGTTATACCGTGTGACTCGGTTCTTCGTCTAGTTGTTCTTCGCCATAGCGCGTGGAAATAACGCGTGGAAACGGCCTGCACGAAATTACTGCGTGAGAAACATCGTTACCGAGCGTACATCATCGTTCCTTCCTATCCGAAAGTAACACACACACCATCCTCTTCTCTCTCTCTTTCTCTCTCTCTCTCTCCTCGTATTTTCTATATCGTATTCCATATACGTATACGTAAACGTATACTATACGCGTAGGTATACACATACGTGTGTACCGGAAATACGTTATGGAGCTTGCCTGGTTTACACTGTTCTTTCTATCCATCTCTCTTTCTCTTCTTTTCTATCTCTATATTTTTCTCTTCGTTTCTCATTCACACGTAGAGGTGTCGTCGGGTCATTTACCCAGCTCTTTTCGAGGTCATCGACGCAAGTGCTTTTACCACCCTCCTCTTTTTCGCCAACGCATTTCTATTTACCTTTATGCGTCCTCCTTATGCGAATAGATATATTCCTTGTTCGAAGTAGCAAGAAAAAGAGAGATAGAGATACGCACAGAGAGAAAGAGAGACAGGAATGAAGATTCCTTTTCTCTCCTATTTTCTCACCCCTCTCCTCATTTTTTCCTCTCAACGATATTTGGGAAGTAATCAACGTCGACGTTCCTTTATATGTCGGTTGGAAGGAAACGATGAAATTGCATCGCACGAAAACCAAGTGGTATACTTCCTTCTTCCTTGGCTATCAACGTCCGTTTAACTGTACCCGTCTGCTATTACCCAGTAAGCAAGCAGCTACTACTACTACTACTACTACCACCACTACTACTACTATTGCTGCTACTACTATTACTACTACTAGGTAGCCACGTCTATAGAGCCTCCTATGGCGTTTATTTTCCTACACTGGTTCTTCTACGAAATAAAAGGAACGCGAAACGCGATGGACGAAAATTGAAGGTAGTCTCGTTTTCGCGCTCGTTTAGAAGTCGCTGAAATTATACGCGATGCTCTCTCTCTCTCTCTCTCTTTCTCTCTTTCTCTCTCTTCTTCCTTTTCTCTTTTTTTCTCTCGCTCGCTCTTTATGGTGACTATATACCTTTGCATTGTTCTCTCTCTCTCTCTCTGTCTTTCTCTTTCTCTCTTCGTCTCATGAAAATGTTGCTCAGTATAATGTCGTATGCCATTCTATGCGTTTCCATCTCCAGTAGTTTTCACGAGCCTCGAGCTCGTCGGTGTCCCAGTGACCCTTTTCAACGTTACGACGATGATTACGACGACCTGTTTGATTTATATCGAAACCTTTAGTTTTTTTCCGCTTAAACTTTTTAATTAGTGTTTTATATTCGAAAGAATTTTAAATGAAACGGGACAATCTCTCTCTCTCTCTCTCTCTTTTTTTCTTTGTCTGCTCTTTTTCTCAGTAAAAGAGATTAAAAGATATAAAATCGATTTTCCGCGAGAAAATTTGGAAAAGAGAAATTTGGTACGATATCTATCCAACGAACGAATCCATATATACATACGTACGTATATACTTATATATCTATTTGTCTTTTACCCATGATGTAAAAACGAAGTGTACTTGTTTGAAATATTTCTCTCTTGTTCGACCCCATTCTCGTATCGATGTTTGCGCTTCTCGAGACCCGTTGATTTTTCCGTACATTCAGGTTTTTCTTCATCTATTAATTCAACAAGACATTTCGTATTGCTTGATAAGCGTGAAAACATACGAAGTGATCTTCCCATCTTGGTCCACTAATATTTAACTTTTTCATTCATGACAAATATACTCATATACATACTCATATATATATATATATATATATATATATATATATATATATATGTTGGAATATTTTTTTTAAATTCTAGTTTCTATTATATACCTAACGACGATTGAAAAATCTTCGATCGAAGAATATCTTTATATTTATTGTTTACCCATTTCATTCTTTTTTCTTTTTCTTTTTATTAATCTTTTTTTTTTTAAAAGCCTAAAAATCGAAAGATTCCACTAGAGTATCCTGTGAATATTTTTATATATAATTGATTGAAATTATACTTTGATTTTCCCTTTCCTATTTATATAACAAGCAACTATCCGCGAACAAGTAAACAATTAAACAATTAAACAATTAAACGAATAAATTATATCGAACAGTTGTACATCGATGTTAAACTCTTAAAGAAAATGACAGATACGAAAATCGTAGGTAATAGAAAATTTATTTCTATTAAAATCTTGTTCACTAAACATTGTTATAAACCCTATTGAATACAATAGAGACATTATTTTCTCTTGTCATCCTAATCATAATCATCTCCTCTCTCTCTCTCTTTCTCTCTCTCTTCTTGTCTGGGTTATTTAGATTTAATATTAATACGCTTTCTCTCCCCCCGCCCCCCCCCCCCCCCCCCTCTCTCCAAGATTCATTTTCTTCCATTTCCTTTTCTCTCCTAAAGATTTATTATCGTAAAAGGGAATATATAGGATTATCGTATTCGCGGTTGAACTTTGAAGCTTTTGTGATACCGAAAGTGGATTTTCGGTCGGTATGTAGGCAGTGAGATTTCGGTAGACTTTACTTCGTCGAAATTAACGAGCTCATGTCGTCTAAAATACTTCCATCCAAAGCGACTTTCCTCGCACGATGTTAATCAACGCCGTTAGAAGCGTTTACGTTGGCGTTCGTCGGTATAGAACAAAGCTCGACCACGAGGGTTCCACGATCCGCGTAACCGTGGCTGTTGTCGAGTGCAACACAAGGAGGGTTTATAGAGCGGGAAGGGGGAATTAGAGAAGAGGTTTAGAGGAGGGGGTTATAGAGAAAGGAAAGGAAAGGTAGCTCGAAGCTTGAGATAAAGCTCTAGCCAGAGGTAGAGCCCTTAGACAGTGACGACAACAACGGTAGGTACCTATGTACCCACCTACGTGTATAAAGTAAATTCTATATTGCAGCTTGTTAATTATACAAGCCCAAAACGATCAAAGTTGTTGCGCTTATTGTTACTTATCGAGTGGAACGTCAAGTGGTACATATTGTTTTCCTTTCTCGTTTTCGTATTACTAAAGAGAGAAAGAGAGAGAGAGAGAGAGAGAGAGAGAGAGAGAGAGAGAGAGAGAGCATTTAAAGGATATAGAATACTTAAACCGCGATAACGATTTAATGTAATACTCATAAAATCGAAGATTATCTTCAAATTTTTACATGTTTTTATTATTATTATTATTAGTATTATTATTATTATTATTATCATCAATTTTTTTCTTGTTTTCTTTTTCTCTTGTTTCTTTTATTCTTTTACGAAGACATCGATGAAAAGAATTGTTATAATTTTTCCAATCTATCGAGACTAACGCGATGTAGGATTTAAAAGAGAAAACAATAGCATTGTGTTGAGGCGTTTATTGATATTTTCTAAAAAGAATTTTAATTCTTTTTTTCATCTGTCTTTTCTCCTACCTAAGATGTATGATCTTTCTTTTTTCCTTTGTATTCGATATTTCTTTCTCTCTCTCTCTCTCTCTCTCTCTCTCTCTCTTTGATTAAATTACGTACGGAGAATGGCCTTTTGAAAAAAATTTTGCGAATAATCTTAACGAGAGCACGTTCCCACGTAATATTCTCGACGTTAACGTAGAAACGCATTCTCGTAGAAACGAATTGAATTATCGTTTAATACGTGGAACGTGTATGTGCATTTCGAAGGATGGAAAAGGAAGCTCTTCCTTTCGAAGAGCTTGATAAAAAGGAAAGAAAATGAAATGTATAACGGGATAGAGTTAACGACGTGTTCGATTTCTCAACGTATATGCGTTCGGACGATTTGCCATTAGATGTAACAATACGCCAATTTATATCTATTCCATTATCCTTTTTTTTTTCCTTGTTCCTTCTCTCTCATTTCTTTCATTGACTTCTCTTCCTTTCTTCTCCAATGTTATATTTAAATATTGCCAATAGCGATATTTCTCTAATGCGTCATGAAATTTTTCCAATTTAACGAAGCTCCATTTTCATAATAGTTTATCCCTCCCCTTTACCACCCATCCTTCTCTCTCTCTCTCTCTCTCTCTCTCTCTCTCTCTCTCTCTCTCTCTTTCTCTCTCTGTCTCTTTATCTCCCTATCTTACTCAATTTTTTTCTATAGCTATCTTTTCCAGCGTACCAAGGTCTTTTCTTTTTTTTCCTTTCTATTTTTTTTTTTCGATCTGAATCGTCAAAGGATGATCTATATAATTAGCTCCAATATAAACGCTTTCGCATTGGAAAAGTCGTTTGCCGACGTACGCGATGTGATCGTCGGGAAAATCTCTGGGAAAATGGCTGAACGGTGGCAGGAAAGAGGAATGGAAAAACAAGGAAGATAAAAGGGGTAATGTTCTGTTCGAAGTACGTGTGTATGTATGTATGTATGTATATATATATATATGTATATATAGGTATATTCTTATGTATTCTTTAAAAGAAATGATGGAAGGTTTTTCTATCGATAGTAGTTAACAGTATCTACAACTCGTAATTTCTTTTCGATTATCTTGGACAATTAAAATGAAAAGAAAATCATTTATTATTATCTACATTTATTTTAACAGATTAATTAATTAATGATGATAAAAAATTTTTTTTTAAATAAATGAGTGTATATATATATATATATATATATATATATATATATATATATATGAATATTTTGATCGATACAAATAATTATAAAATTTACATTTGGTTGCTGCATGGGTTATTTATATATTTTATTATAAATATTGACCGTTTATTTAACAAATTGATTCAATAAATAGTATCCAAAGAAAATTTCGAAAAGAGAGAGAGAGAGAGAGAGAGAGAGAGAGAGAGAGAGAGAGAAAAGATCAGATTTATTCATCCTGTTATATCGATGTTGTACGTTTCCATCAACATCGAAGACCACTTTTCGTTGTTGAACAACGAAATGATCCGTTTGATTGCCGTGTTGTATTTATTGTGTCGTCCAATGGCAACATTTAGCGGCTTTAAATGTTGATTACTACGTAAATACCTTATCTCGATCCTTTCTCTTTCAAGAGTTCTATCTCGTCGTAGGATCGACGAAGAGTAGATAATAGCGAGACAATAAATTTGTTCGATAACAACTAACTTATTGTCTGTGTATGTACCTTTGTATAACACTATGATCCACTTTCCGCGGACACTCGAGAGATGAACTTTGATGGTTGGTGATGATGAGGTCGAGGTCAATGAAAACTTCTCTGATAATGTAGAAAGAGAGAGAGAGAGAGAGAGGATTATGATTTAACGAGTAGATACCTTTCTAAAATAGATGTATTAATTTAAAGCAAAAAAAGAAGACCTGTTTAATGATTTTTCTATCTAAGACTACTATTCAATCAAATACGATTCGTTATAATAGATAAATTTATTAATCGAACAGAGTTTTGATTACTGATGATCGAAAGTTCGATAAATTAAATTACGTTAATTATATTCATATCAATTTCTAGTGTTTAAGATATCCGTCGTTCGAGGACCGAACTATTCATATTTTAAATTCGACGTTCGAAATTAATTACGATTGATCTTAATCACTATACACGCATACACACACACACACGTATATAAATCTTCGATATTTATAATAATAAAATACTATTCACTTTACAACGAGATAACAAGCTATCTTAAATACGATATAATACCTAAGTATGTACATATATCTATTTATCGCGACGCGATCGATCATATATACATCTATCGTATACCGATAAAAAATTTATTCTCCGCGGTTCTACCCTTTTAAGAAAATGATTTTATCGATGAGAGATGTTCTCTACGTCGTTACCTGCCTCTTGCGACAAGATTTTTCGCTTAGGTATCTAACTTACAAGAGAACAACCTTTCGATGTTTCAAAGACGAAAATGAAGTACCATTAATCCTACACTTTCTCCTCTCTCTCTCTCTCTCTCTCTCCCACCCTTTATCGCCTCAGGGTTTCATCCACTCACACCCTTACTTACTTGTCTGTCGCGTTCTTCGTCGTGAAAAGGAAGAGACACGCTTCCTTCGCGTCAAAACTTTACTCTACGTAGCGTCACGCGCGAATCTTATCTCACCGATTCCACCAACCATCCCTCTTCCATCTTTTTCTTTTTTCTTCTTCTTCTTCTTCTTCTTCTTCTTCTTTTAACCTTCCCCTCCTCTCTCATCTCCCGATCTTTCATTATTCCTCTCTGTTCTCTTCCAACTCTCCTCTTTGCTTTTCTTAAAGCATTCTAAATGTTCGATGACCCGACACATACAAGCATACTTAGATGCACACGCAGACACAGACATAGATGCACAAAGGCGAAGCTATTCGTAACAAGGCGTTTAAACTCTATCTCGAGGGTGGAATGGGAATAGGAATGGGGATGAGCGATAGGAGATGAGGAATGGGTGATAGGGGAGGTTTGGAGAGGTGCAGAGGTACTTTCAAAGAAGTTTAATAAAATACGCGCGATATTCCTAGCGAGTAACGAGCTGCTGCAAGGGGAAGAAATAAAGAGAGAAAAACAACAACAACAACAACGACGACGACGACAATAACAATAACAACAAGGGGGGAAAGAAAAGGTTTAAGACGATGAGTATAAAAAATAGAAGATACTGAGTTATCCTCTATACGTATTTATCTACTGCCAAGGGGGATGTTTTTTTCTTTTTTACTTATTTATTTATTTATTTATTTTTTGTTCTCTTTTCTTTTCTTTGTTTTTCTTTTTTGTTTTCCTCTTTCTTTCTTTCTTTCTTTCTTTCTTTTTTTTTTTCGTATCATTTACATATGAAATTTTGTATGCATTGAGATTATGGTCGGATAATTTGTTAAAAAGAGAAGAAGGATAAAGACAGAGAAAAAGAACAGAATAGAACGAAAAAATACTTGTCTCCGATTTATATGAGCGTTTCGTAAAATTCCAATTTGATTGATTCGTTCATTTCGTTCGTTTTTAACGAACGAATAAAAAAGAGTATGTATTCATTTATAATAGAAATTTGGAAACTTTTCGAGGGATTTTATATCGGAAATTTTTTCGACAACATCCTGTATAATCTTTTTTTCTTCATTTTTTTTCTTTCTTCTTTTTTTTTTTTTTAATATTTAATTCCATCCATTTTTACTGCTGTAATTAAAAAAAAGTTTGCACACTCAGGTATGCGCTAAACACACATACACACGCGCGCGCGCACACATACATTGATATATACTACATTTCGAAAATATCATGATTCGTATAAAACTTAAAGAGAGAGAGAGAGAGAGAGAGAAAGAGAGAGAGAGAGAAAAGCAGAAAAAAAACAGAACGATAGAACGATTCCATTTCTATCAAAAATTTATAAGAAGTCAAAGCATTTTCGAATGGTGATCGCATAAGAGACACTCCCCTAAGGTTTCTGCCTGAAATATAGTATCTAATAGAAGGGGAGAAAAGCGACAGAGAGGGAACATCGTCTAACGATCGTAGCCTCTCTCTCTCTCTCTCTCTCTCTCTCTCTCTCTCTCTTATCTTTTCAGAGTTTTGATATTTGAAATATCGTTCACCGAGTACGGTACGCGATCGAACAAGGGGATCAAAGAAGTCAAAGAAGTACCTTTCCTTTCCATGTCCCTAGACCCTCTTCGAACAAAGTCATCATTTCGATCGACCTACCTCGTTCCGCATTCCCTCTTATTCTCTCTCGTCTATCTAGCTTTTCTCTCTCTTTTTTTCTCGGTCTCTTGCTCTCTCTCTCTCTCTCTTCTTCTCGCTCTTTCGCTCTCTTGCTCTCTCTTCGTATTCTTTCTTCTCACGGAACTTGACAGCATCGCGTTTTATCTAAAGCCGCGAGACTTCTTTTGACAAAGTCCTCCGTTAAAGGACTAAAAGCGTCGCCGTAGGAAGGATTACTCGAGTTATCGTCCCGACGCTCTTCCCTTGATCGAGCACACGTGCCAGGACTCGTCGATTCCCCTACCTTTCGAAATGATGAAAATGCGAGGAAAGTTGGTTAGCCAAAAAAAGAAAAAGAAAAGAAGGAGGGAAAAGAAAAGTAAAGAAAAGAAAATTGCGCTTAGGCTTCTCTCTCTCTCTCTCTCTATCTATCTTTCTTTCTCTTTCTCTTTCTCTTTTTTTTTTTGATTTCTGTCTCTATCTCTCTCTTTCTCTCTAACGTTTCGTCTCACTTTTCTGCTCTCGAAACTCTGTCATCCGTGAAAACTCGTTCTCTGTGACCGGATAAGCCAGCTTAATTCGTAGGGCAGCCTGCCAGAGTAATTTGTAGCCGTTGTGACACGGCTGGGAAGCATCATCGTGCTTCTTGACCAATCTCGACGATTTATCTTTTAACCGATCGAACCATTTTACCGATACAACAAGCTCCGCACACCCGACTGAACCTTTTTTAACTCATCTCTTTCTTCTTCCTACATCTTCTTCTTCTTCTTCTTCTTCTTCTTCTTCTTCTTCTTCTTCTTCTTCTTCTTCCTACATCTTCTTCATCTTCATCTTCTTCTTCATCTTATTTCACCTCGATTTTTCCAACGTCACCCTTTACTATTCTTTTACGATCGTTCTAAGAAAAACGGAGAGATTTTCCATGAGCTGACGAGGCAGCTTTCCTTTTAGCCAGTGATGAGACAGGTCAAGCGTAAAGGCAAATATCCGATCGTGTTTCATAGAAAAAGGATTCTCTTTTCACTCGGTACCTTCGGCTTCGTAGAAATCGTTCGTATTGCGCGTTAGCCATCTACGTACGTATCTCTTGCCCACTTTGCGCACTTTTTTTCACAGACATAATACGTTTTCACACACACACACACACACACACATACATACATACACGTACACACATGTATGTATATAACGTTTAAATCTCGATTAAAGTCCCCGTGACTAAATGATTTACATCGGTCTCACGATTAACGTGGATTATTCGTTCCGTACTCGAAGGGTGTGAGCTTCTTTTATATCTTTTCTTTTTCTTTTCTTTTCTTTTTTCTTTTTCTTTTTACTCGATAAAGAAAACAACGAAAAATTAAGACGGAGTGGAAGAAGGAAAGAAAAAAAAGTCGATATAAATTATACGAAGAAATAAATTCGTTCGACGTATTTTTCATTCGTTCGACGTAACATCAAAATGACGATGAGAATTGAACGAAGAACAAGAATTGAAATCAAATTTTGTATTCGTCGTTTAACGTTTGTCGACAAGATATCGATCAACTTCGATGTACGAAACGATCCATCTTTTTCTTTTTTCTTTTTTTTTTTTTTTTTTTTTTGAAATCATTAGAGATAATAAGTATAATAAGTTCGCGTAAACGGAAGTTATTATTTGTAATTATTATTTGTCGCGTGTCGAGTACATCGAAGGGACGATTGTACGTAACTTCAATTTTCGTTTCATCGTTAATTAACGACGACGATGAATTATTTATATACATTCATATGTACATATATATATATATATATATATATATATATATATATATGTGTACGTGTTAATATCTGTAAACTAAATCAATGCAAACGTGGTATATACATACATATGTATTCTTTCAACGAAATGTTAATACATCGTAATGACGATTGGTCATATGGTTACATTGTATTCGTTCTCACGATTTCATCGTAGTCATTCGTGATTTTCTCAAGTGAGGTGAGTGCAATCAAAGTTACCACCATACCAATGGGACCATCCAATTTGGTATTAATTAACCAGGAGTTTCGATCTTGGCTTCCGATATGTGACACGCTATCATCCTTTGCCTACCTCTCTCTCTCTCTCTTTCTCTTTCTCTTTCTCTCTCTATTCCGCCTTTCTAGTAGTCTCTTACATTCACGACTGACTATCGATCTGGATAATGTTCCATTTGCAGTCTGCGGTGTCGGTTTAAGCCGGTTGTTTCGCATCCTATCCAAATCTGCGGTGATTACGTCTGAAGATGGTTGAATGCTTTCTATCTCTCTCTCTCTCTCTCACTCACACACTATGTGCATTAACAACCCATTAAATATTATTAAAAATTTTTCGACAATGTTTCTTGCTTTCTCACTGCCGATAAAATCGCGTAAAGTTTCAATGCCGGAAATATGACAATGAAAATTTGTGAAATCGCGATATACGTATTGTTTTGGACGAGGACTAGATCGAACAGAGATTAGAAAATAATACGAGTTATTATATACCAGGGTCAATGTATCTCCTTCATTTCGTATTTCCTCTTTTTCTTCTTCCTCTTCTTTTTTCTTTTCCTCTTTCTATCTCATGGGAATCCGAAATAAAGATCGAACAGAAGGAAAATATTTCTTGTCGAGCGTTGAACTGGGAAATCTTTTACTTACTACCAAAGGGAAAAAGTGAATTCCCTATATCTCTCAGGATACGCAATTACATTATATTATATTATGTTATGTTACACGTATTTATCTATCTATCTATCTATCTACCTACCTACCTACCTACCTACCTACCTATCTACCTACCTATCTACCTACCTATCCGTCTATCCTACGTTATTATGAATCTACGTATGAAGATAACTTAAGGAACAGGTAATTGTGCGGCCGTTAAAACGAGGAAAAAAGTATTACTCGAATCCACATTGTTTCTTACAAGTGCAAACTCTTGGAATTTACTCGTCGTTGGTATCGTTATCGCGTTAATGAAGGAAAACCACACGGACGTGTACGTATAATTTGTTATTACCTAACAGGTAACAGCTACGTATATTCATAAATAAATACATATATACATACGCGGATAGATACATACATACATATATAAATTCTTGCTTGACGTTCAACGGAAGACGTTCCTTTACATTTTAGTGTTTTTATTTATTCACTTTTCCTTAGTTGCAAAAGTAGTCGCCTTCTGAAAACTAACCTGCAGATCGTTTTATCCAATCCTTAAGAAACGTCGCGAGACTAACGATGCTAACCTGGATCTACGATAAAGTGTAAATCGTGCCAACCGAGACAGCTAAAAGTTCTTCCATTCGTTTCTTCCCTTCGGACAAATATTTGCTACATTCAAATAAGATTTCCACTTTACCGAGATCTCGACGTTACACTAATACACCTACCTATTATAGGCTCTCTATCTCTCTTTCTCTTTCTCTCTTTTTATCAGCGGCAAAGCACGATTTCTCGAATTATTTCACGAAACGTTTCCCTCTTCGGTATTCGCTGTACACGTATATTTACGTGATTAAATATATATATATATATATATATAACACACTTTATTTCAACAAACTTTTCAAAGATAACCATTAGCGAAGTGCCTGCTTTTTAATCTTGAATGAAACTTTCGTGTTTTCAAAATTTGTAACACTATCTTTCAACTATCTCATTAATGAAGATAAAAAATAAAATAAATAATATATCAGACATATAATTATAGAGAATTAATTTTTAATTTGTTATTATAACAGATCGATACAAACGACCTAAGGAGAAAACTAATTTTTTTCAAAGTTTGTCACTATATACATAAAAGAGAAAAAAGACAAAAAAAAGTAAAGAAAAAATAAAAAAAGAAAAAGAAGAAAAATCGACAATCTTTTTTTCTCTTCAACGGGACATGGATTTTTCAAAAAAAAAAAAAAAAAAAAAAAAATTCACTTTTTATCTTCAATTTCAATCTAAATTTAACTGCATATACATATATAACTATATATATACATATGAGTACATATATATATATATATATGTATATATACGTAAGTATATATTCAAAAGCAGCCACTTTACGGATATTCCTTCTTGGCAACAGTAGGAATGAGATCGGATTAACTGATTTACGTTCTACCTCGACGCTTGGCAAATACGTTGCACGGATGAGCTTTATTCTTTCTCTCTCTCCTTCTCTCCCCCCTCCCTCTTTCTCTCTCTTCTTCGTCTCTCTAAAGAGCTCTTTTCGTAAGATTACGCGTTCCATATCGAATCGTGTGTTTTGTATGTATGTGTGAAACAAGGCTAGAGAGAGAGAGAGAGAGAGAGAGAGAGAGAGAGAGAGAGAGAGAGAGAGAGAGAGAGACAGAGAGAGAGAGAATAAAGAGATCCGATTATGACTTAACCGCATTAAACGTGAAAAGTTAAGGGTTCGGTACTTCTACGCTTGGAATAGCTAATTCTCGAAGTCATGCACCTGCACAACCACCTGCTACCACCTAATTCCTCTTATTATTGTTCTTTATCCCGTATGGTACGTTTTAGGATTGTCTCAGGTATAAAGATCATTCCCCTTCGTAAAGATCGACCTCTCACTAGTATTTTCCTTTATTCGATTCTTCAAGAAATTCGTTATTCTCACTTAAATCAATGAATTTTCTTCGATTGCATTTGAATAGAAATATTTCTCAGGCTGGTTTCATTCCTGCAGAAATGAATTTATTTGATGATAATAATAACATATCGTAAGATCAAAGGATATTATTACCGATGACGAAATCAAAGGAAAGGAAAATAATAAAATAAAGAAAAATATTAATAATTATTTTTCCAATTACAACGACAAAGGGAGAAAAGAAAAGAGAAATATTTCGCTTTCAGTATTATTAATTCGATATTAATGAAAAATACAATTCTTTTCTTTCTTTCTTTTTTTTTTTTGTTATTTCATATCTTTCTCTCATGAGGTAATATCGTTCGTTCGAGGAAAAATTCTTTTTCCAAAGGGGAAAAAAAAAAAGAAAAAGGAAGCAATTACAAGTTTTAATTTGATCGAAATGTGATTACAAATAATCAATGAAAAAAAAAAAATCGTATCGAACGATACATCGAATCGTAATTATCCAAGTACGATCGTAATTAATATATAGATAATGTCGACGAGTAATATCGAGTGATCAACGTTTTCGATGGTTTGGTATTGTTGACTTGTCTTTGTTAAAACGAGATACGAGAAATGGAAGAGAGACAGGTGTGCGAAGCGATATATATATATACACATACACATACAATACTTACCACATATATATATACATATAGCCTTACTTACTATCATTAGACAGGAGAGTAAGGGTAGTGGAAGAGGGGTAGGAAACGTGTCGACTAGAAACAGGCTGAAGCTGATGATTCCGCGTAGTACTTACGTTACGTACTCACGCTTTGTACTTAGCTTTACGCACGTGCGTTCTCGTGTCGAGCATATACAGGAATAATATATGCTATCCATAACATACTCGTTGGTGCACGTGTGTCCACACGTTTTCCTCTCTAATACAAACGTATATACCGACGATACATAAGCACATACTGAATATATATATATATATATATATATATATATATATATATATAGCGAATTCTCTTGGTTTGTATATAGAAGTATATCTCTGACAACGTTAGTCGTAACTGGTTAGCCTGCTCGTCCACTGTCTCTTGCGATCACCGTCGTCTCGTAGTCGTCGTAGTCGTCTACCTGCTGTTACGTTAAAGACCTGCCGGTCTTTCAGGATTATAGCTCGACTGACGATTATAGACGACTACGACGACTACGTCACGATAACGTACGATAGTCTATGTCCGACGTACCAGTTAGAACACACTGGTTATTATCCAATTAAATTCTCACTATATAATCCTACTTGAGATATATCGTGATTTCAATCTTTTCATTTCCTATGTATACATACATACATACATACATACATACATATATTTAAGATCTATCGATATTACCTAAAAGATCTTTATTAATTTGATTATCTCTATACCTAAAAAAAAAAAGAAGAAGAATATACACACAAGATATATTATAGGTAGATATTAACTATTATATCTTAGATACAATATCGTTAAACAACGTTAAACGATTGATAGTAATCCAGTCCCTATTTCATCCCTTCTTGATACATCGATTATACCAACGAGTACTTATTATTTTTCATATAACAGGCAATCACAGAATAATGTTATGGAAACTCTCGTACGGCAAGAACAATTAATCGTTTTAATTAAATTTAATCAAGATCTTTCAAACCTGTTGAAACGCTTGATCGATTCGGTTTATGGAGAAATTGTAGGAATTGCGAGAAATGAATCCTGACCTGGAAAGTGTTAATTCTACGATCCTTCTTCATAGTGATCATTAGTAAAGGAGCAATCGACGATTCACGAGATTGAACGTGTATACTTCGTTCTCGAATGAAGTTAAAAGAGAGACAGAGATAGAATAACACATAGTCATCTTGTAGTCCTTTCTCTCTCTCTCTTTCATACACTCTTACTCATTCGATCCTCATATATCTCTTTCTCTGTCTCTCTTACAGTTTCCAGATGGCAAAGCAGGCACGGGCCGAATTAAAGATCTCTTGGTGCAGCAGCTTGCAGGCAGGTGAATCTCTCACCTGTCTTGCACCTGGCAAACGCGTGCTGCTCTTCCTTTTCGAGAGTTCTAAAGATCTATTTTTCTTGTCTCTTTTTTTTTTTTTTTTATCTTAAAGGATTTAAGCTAATGCACATTCGATTAAATTTAAACGCGCTATTTCGCGATTAGAAAATGTTTATTTCATTCGAATACACTTTCTCTATTCGCGTTTAATTGAAATAGTTAAATGTATATAATGTGAGTATGATATTATCCGATATATCTGCTTTTGCTTTAATACTAATCATCGACGTCAAATTAATTTAATAAATAGTATCGTAAGTCGAGTGTCGTCGTAAAAAAATTATCTACTTTTTTTAATAAAACAAGTAGATAACGATGTGAGGTAAAAATGTGCATTATGGGTCTATTAATAATAATTTTGGTTTCTATTAAAAGATAGACTAATGGAATTATAAGTAAAGGATATTTATATTTGTGTATACATATTATGTATATATACATATATAGTATGTCAGTGTAAATTATTATTTCGACTATTTGCAGTCACTCCTTTTTACTCGTTCACACACACATACAAACACACACATGGTTTTCCTAATAAGCGAGTGGATATTAATCATATTACTAGATTTTATATTAATACGATATTACAGTATTTCCAATGATATTTAATGAATATAAATGAAAATAAGTGCAAACATTGATTCTTAAATTAATCATTATTATTAATTATTTCAATTTTTCTTTATATATATATGTATATATAATGATATTTTAATTAAACACGTAAAAAATTTAACCATTAATTTAAAAAGCGTTTACGTTTTAATTACGCCCTTTCATCGTGCCCCGATGTCCACTAAATTATATTGAAAAAGTTTAAAGCTCGCGCACATTGTATTATAGTAACATTCTGTAATACCCAGACATACGTAACGTTAATGTGTCTATAGAAAACGTTATTTCGATGGACGAAAGCGTTAATGCGATCAATGAGTTTCACTTTGCCGTAAAGCAATTTTCGTTGATGTACGAGCGTATATTATTTCCTCGGAAGTACCGAGGGCTTTTCGTAATTATAACTCTCGTTAGAAATTATATTCCGAAGGCATAGTACAACATGGGTAATGCGGTATCAGTCGGTTTGGTAAGTCACGCGATTCATTATACACAAATATTTTAATACACGTTTCCCTGAACTCTGAGGTTACTTAGTATAGTTTACTGCAAGTACACACAACTATGTATATATACATACATATATACATAAATTCCATTGAGAAAATAAGCGGATTGTCGAGTAATCATAAAATTGTGCTCACGTAGTCGCACGCAAATGTTAAAGAAAACAATCAAAATCATCGTTAATCGTAGCTTTCATTTATTGTTCAGAAATATTTATTACGTCCAGAGGTACCTTATGCCAGCGTGTTAAATTTTTAACCTTCGATGATACATGTATCACCAGCTGAAATCGCTCAATTAAAGATCCTCGTTCTCTCTCTCTCTCTCTCTCTTTCTCTCTTTATATAGATATATATATATATATATATTATGGAACGTCATATGTTAGACAGCGAAAGATTTAATTGGAAGGGATATTAAAAAGAAAGAAAGAAAAAAAAATTAAAGAGGAAAAAATTACAAAAAAAAGAGCATAATAAAGACGAAAGGAAGACAAGAAGATAAAAGAGACAGGGGAAGAGAAATAGAGAGAGAGAGAGAGAGAAAGGATGTTCTCTTATTCTTAAGAATAGCACTAAGAAAACGTGAGAATTCTTGGCAAACATTATGTATCATCCTTACGATATGGCTATCACGTAGTTAACTTACATGCGTACATACCTACTTACGTATATACATACATACATAAATATATACATACATATATGCATACATACTTTTCAAGCCAGCAATTATATCTACAGCGATTATAGAAACAATGGTGACCTCGAGTGCTCTCTTCTTTTCCCGTGTCCTCGTCGGAGTGGATGATAATGGTGGTGATGATGGTGATGATGATGATGATAATGACGATGATGGTGGTAGTGGCGATGATGGGTGGCACGACTTTTCGATGGAAACTAACAGAACGAATCGTGATTCTTTTCGAGCCTCTTTTTTTTTATTCTTTATTCTTTCATTCATCCTTTCTTCTTTTTCTTTTCTTTTTTATTCTTTTTTATTCTTTTTTCCTTTTTTTTTTTGTTCTCTCTGTTGTTCCCCCGGTATTATTGTCTGTCTGCTGCCGGTAGAGAAAAAAAAAGAAGAGGAATAAAGAAACGAGAGAAAATGACACGTTTATGTGGATCGTGCTAGGGAAAATATACGGTTCTCACTAGGGGGATCGGGTTAAATTAAGTGAACTTTGTATCTCTTCTACATTTGTAGCTAGGTAATACGCGAAAAGAGGAAGTTGAGCGAAACGATTAACGTGCAAATGTTTGAACCTTCGTGTCTCCGAGTAGTCTTTTAGTACTTTGCTATTTCCTCTCTACTTTAATCTACCTACATATGTATTGTACATACGTACGTATATACGTACAATACATACATACATAAATGTTCGTTTCCTATCGGCCTTTCTAATTATTGACATTATTTTTCTGTCTCTTTCTTTATCTCTTTATCTCTACCCTCTAAAGTTTTGTTACGTATTTTTCTACCTTGGGATTTTCGTGAGTCAAGTTTGATATTGTCCGAATAATCTTCCGAAATAACGTTTCTCTATTTTCTCTTCTTTCCTCTAACCTTCTCATCTTTAATTTCCATCGAAATAATACGAACGTGATAAGGAGAAGAGACCACAGACAGAAATAATCGAACCAAGCAAGCATCCAGTGAATCTCTTTTTTATGACGTCTCTTACGTTCTTTAAAGCCAAAAATACGTTTCATAAATAAATTCTAGCGGAAGGAGAGACAAAGAGATAGAGAGAGAAAAAAGAAAGAGATATTTGTGAGGGACAACGATAATAAAAAAAAAAATGAAAGAAAAACGAAAAAGAAAGAAAGAAAGAATAAAAAAGAAAAAAAAAGAGGAAGAAGAAAACAGGAAACAATACTAACGCGAAAATATAATAAGTCGATAGACAGAATTTATTTTTCCCGGATGATTTTCTTCTATCGGATGGTAATAGAAAAACTTTTTATTTTTCCTCGGGGCACTCGGAATTCGGATTCGGTGATGCATTTCTGATGCGAAAGCGCGCAGCTGTACCTTTCAACCTTTCTACCTCCCATCTCTCTCTCTCTCTCTCTCTCTCTCTCTCTCTCTCTCTCTCTCTTTCCATTTTTCTCTCTCTCTCCTTCTCTCTTGTATGGTAACAGTGAAGTAATAAAATCGAACTGCCTGTTCGTTTAAACGCACTCGGCGTTCGTTTGCATTTTATAAAGTTTATCATGTACGCATTGCGAATACGATGTAGGATCGTTGTGATACTGTTCCAAATTGCTACGTCGAAATCTGATTGCACGGTAATAAATAAACAAGGAAATTACAAAGGTTTCTGTGTGGTTAGTAGGTGTCGCGATTACGTGCAGAGAGAGAGAGAGAGAGAGAGAGAGAGAGAGAGAGAGAGAGAGAGAGAGAGAGAGAGAGAGAGAGAGAGAGAGAGAGAGAGAGAGAGAGAGAGAATGCAGACATTTTGATTTACACGAAGTGGCCATTCCTAATGATCCACTTTTCGTAAATCCAATGTCTATCGATACGACGAAATTATAAATAATATTTGATAAAACGCGTTAATTGAAGTTTTAGTAAAATCTTATATTAAAATATAATTTTAATATAAAATGTTAATATAAAATGCGTTGTTATGATTTTAATATTTAAAATCTATTTATCAACTTAATATCGAAGAAGAAAATAAATATATAAAAGTCAGAACGATAAGGATGATCGGTATATAAAAAAAAAAATGTAATAAAAATTTACTCTCTATCAGAGAAACTCTCTGTCAATGACGATTTAATATAATTTTGATAAAAAAAAAAAAAAAAAAAAAAAAAAAAGAAAAAAAAATAAGAAAAATGTTTTCGATAAGGGAGACCTGATGGGAAAAGGAAAGAATAACAAAACAATACACAAAAAATACTTTCCAACCACGTAAACTAAAACTACGAATTAAAAAGTATCCGGTAAATCGGATGCCCGTGTATATCGGTTACCATATCGCACTTTTGATGAAAAATTTAATATGAGAACTTTCAACCATATAAAAAATCAACATGCAAATATTTTCTGAAATATTTTTTTTTACCCTTTTATGTTTACCCCATATGTAAATGAAACTTTTCGGAATATTCAATCCTAGATATCTTTTCTGGTTTATACGTTACTGATATCGTATCATCACGTCATGTTTATTTTTGTTTGCAGGTGAGTACTAACGGCCGAGGGAGGAAAATTTTATGAGAAAGAAGAATGGACGCTCGCCGTTCTTTGAAAAACTTCGATTGGTACGTTTCGACGATATTATTTTTTTCTCTCGATGATCATTAAACGAAACAAAAACTTACATTTATTTAAATTCGCAAAAATCTGCGATTTTAATTTTTACAACGTGAGATTAATCAGCTCGATCGTCAGAACGAAAGAATTATGAATCATTTAATTCGTATCATATCATATATATATATATATTATTTAGTACATCAAATTCATGGATGGATATCAAATTTTCATTAAATTTCAACAATCATTTCCATACAAAAAATATTCATATATAAATAATATATATAATGTTATATATATATATACATATATACATTATATACATTTTATATATATATATGTATATATGTATGTATGTATGTATGTATGTATGTATGTATGTATGTATGTATGTATGTATGTTGAAGCAGTCTTTCATAGTTCACGGGCAAATTATTTTCCCCTTTAATCTAGTTCAACGCGTTACCGAGTATAATGAAAGAGTACAACGTTTGTATTAGTTTAAGGATGTCGTTAATCGTTAAACTGCTGTGCGATCAGCTAGATAACGTTCGATAACGTAGGTTAACGCTCGATATCGTGCTCGAAGGGAATCGAGATTAATCGATCGTAATTACTAATAGGTAGGTAGCTCCTCGGTGCGAGCTCAATTAGTTTGAAATTAATGAACGAGGAATAGCACGACCGATAGACGACGAGCCATGAATTAAAGAATCATTCGTCGTGAATATAATAAACGAAAACAATAAACGATTTCGCCGATCTTTTACAAAAGAAATTATCTATAATGACGATACTACACGTTATGTATATCCGATATCAATGTGAGGGTAGGTGGTCAACATCGACGACGAGGGGGGGTGAGGGGTGGAGGTGAGGTGGAGGGGGGGATTTATCTCCGACGAATAAATTCAATTTCGTGAAATTGAAATTTTATTTGTTTCTACGTTTATATTGTTTATTTAAACAAAAATTGAAATGTCCCTAGGTAAATTTAATTATTCACTTTATTTATTCACTTATCATTCGTATCCGTTTTATCAGTTATATTGCCGGTAGTTAATTAACGATTGTTTCCATTTTCTACATTTTCGATGATTTTGAGAAATACTTGTTTTTTTTTCCCCTTTTTTTTTTTTTAAATGGATACGGAAGGAAGCAAGGAGAGAAGAGAGTAGAAATGTTTCACAACGTTCCTAATCGAGCTAATTAATTAATTTTATACGTGTAGTTCGATGAGATATCCGAGTAGCAATACGTTCGTAATATCATCGGATTGAAGCAACAGATCAAATAATATTTTTATCATAGAAACGAAAATAATCGTTAGCACTAATATTCCCAGATTATGATCGATGTTAATACGCTCTCTCGTAGGTTCTCGACGAGATCCGAAGCATCGTCAAAGTGCATAGTTATCGATACTGCCTCTGAATGCTGTTTGAAATACCCTCGTTATCGTCCTGACATTCGACCTGTTTACACGTGGATTATTACTATTACATTTGGTACAGATCAAAGATCGGATTCGTCAGATTATACGTAAATATATATTTGTACATGATCGTAAGCTATTAATAATGAAAAACAAAATTTTTTTCGATCGATGATCTTACGAAGTCGATGATTTATATTAAAAAAAGGGAGAAAAAAAATCGTGTTTATTTTTTTTTCTACGTTAGAAGATACAAAACGAAATCCGACATATATTATATATATATATATTTGTTTTCGTTTTATTCAACATTTAAAAACCAATAATGAAAAATTAATTCTTTCGTAATATTAATAATTTAAAATAAATACATTTCTACAGAAAATCTATATCGAGATCTAACGACAAGGGACTCGTTTTATTTATTTATTTATTTATTTTCTTTTTTTATTATTATTTTCGTTCCGAAGCAGTCCTTCAATTATTTCGTAGATAATTTCGAGTTAAGTATTCCAAGAGATATGGGAACTGAGAAAATGAAATAAAAGGAGGACTAGGGTTGGGTTGGTTGGTAAAACGAGAGACTGGGAGTTCGTCGCTTCTCGCGGGTAAAATCAAATTTTCAAACGTCTCTTGGCCCGACGTGGTCGAACTTGAGACTCCTAACTTCCAAATTCGTGCACGAGAACTTACTTGTTTCGCTTCTGGCGTCGGTTAGGAATTGAAAGTTTCACGGGGTAAAATATCCGCTCTCTCTCTCTCTATATATATATATATATATTTCTCTCTCTCTTTCTCTCTCTCTCTCTTTCTGTAGTTCCAAGAATATCATTTATGTAAACGTAAGATATACTAAAGAATAATAATCTTCGAGCAAAAGATATTTACAATTTTTCTTCTTCGTTTTCTTATATTTCAATCTAAGTGTAATGCAAAAGTAGAAAATTATAGAAATCGTTCGTTCGATGCATCCTCGTAACGGTGTTCCCATAGACATCAACCATGTATCTATATATATATGTATATATAATCGTCGTTAGTTATCGCGTCTTTAAGTTCGCGTGTCAAGAAATTCAGAATGAAAGGGTTATCTGAGAGAACGAAAATACATGGTCGAGTTTAAATACCAGATGAAGGGGGCGGGGGGAGGGTGAACAAGGGAGAAGAGTTGAGGAAAGGGGGATGAAAAGCGTTCCAAGTTACATTAAACGAGATACTACCTTTTCTTTTTTTCTTTTCATCGATTTATACGTACGTATATAGAAATACATAAACTTATCTAGTTACATAGTATACGTACACGTGTTTACGTATCTAACATATATTTGATATTTATATGTGATATATTATATATCTGTATGTATATAAAAGAAGAAAGGACGAAGATGGTGTTAAATTCGATAGAAAAGTTTGTGGTTTAAATTCGATCAGAAAATATCGTCTTTCTTTTACGAGTTTAAACCCAATTTAACATCTTTCCTCTATCTCAAACCCTTTACAACGGTTTAAACGTAATACAATACAGCACGTATTAATAAAGATTAACCAGAGTAAGACAGATTATTTACAGACTTTTGGTTCCGCGGCATAAAATTTACTTTCCAACAGTTGTTATCATAGCCCGTCGTAAAAGTTAAGAGGAATTTCTGCAAGTTTTGCCCGAACATTTCGCGCTTTGATACGCCTACTGAATTTCATTGGTTTATTTTACCTTCCAACCTTCTTCTCGGTCCTTCTCCTTTTCCAAATCCTGACTTAACAAGCGGAGACCAATTAAAGCAACGTAGATTTATAGATAAAGAATAAAAGGAAGTTAATTGGGGGATCAATAAGTAAGATTTTTCACTAATGCCACGGTAATATGATTGATTTAATAACAAAATAATAATGAAGGAAAGATAGAAAGATGGAAAAGGGAAAAGCAAAATAAATCGAAAGGGACTTCTCGTCGCATCTTCATTTTTTTTTTTTTTTTTTTTTTTGAACGAGACTTTTATATCACAAATCTCTAAATACATACACTCACATACACTGATAACTTCGTTTTTCAAATACCGATTGAAATATTAATAGACCAATTATGGTTAAGTAGATTTATTATAAATAAAAACAACAAGAATTTAATTGGCTAGTTAGTAGGATTTTGTATCATTTAGTACGATTTTTTTTTTTTTACTAATGGTACGGTGGTATCATGATAAACCGATTGATATAATAACGGAATAATGATCAAAGAAAAAAATTAATGAATACAAGAAAAAAAAAATAAACGAAAAAGGAGGAATAAAATAAATCGAAAGAGACTTCTCGTCGCATCCCCCATTTTCCTGAAATTTTTTATTTCCATTTATTACGCGAGCAAAAAGAAATGTATATATATATACATATATATATGTAACAAATCTCTCTCGGATATATAAAAATGATTAAGTAGATAAAAGGCACTGGTATATAAATGCGTCGTCCTTTCGTCGAATCGTCGTAATGGAAATAATTATGGTTGACATTAAGCCTTCCGCGAAACGATCGAACTACCTGTTAAAGAACGCTTTTCTTTATTTTTATAGGTATATCCTCGCTATGGTGCGGTATTCGACGATCTCGTGTTATAAACTTTTTTGTAACATTTTATCGGGACGCTTTTTCGCACGAACGACTTTTCTACTTCTTGTCTGATCTTATTCGCCGGTATGGTTCAAACATGGGAAAGAAATTAAAAGAGATTAATTGTTAATAATAACGGAATGACCTCGTAATTTTTAAATGCTCGTCGAGAGAATATAAAACGAATTTTACGACCTATGACCAATTAGTAACGAATAATCGTTTGATCCATAAAAATTATTACTATAGAATTACTATAGGATGTTGAACGATCTATGTAGACATTTGTACGATCTTCAACAGAAAAAGAAAAACATATATATATATATATTTCTTTATAATATCTTAATATATATATATATATAAATTATTTGATAAAGAGATTTGAAATTTCTTATCCCATGGTTGACCGAATGTTATAATCATTATCTCTCTCTCTCTCTCTCTCATGAATAAAATTTTGATTTCTATAAATATTTAATTTTTCGAAAGATTTAATATTAACAGATTTAACAATTTCAATATATTTGATTCGTTATTATTCTTATCTATCGATTTATCGAAGCATGACAACGTGAATGAAAGAAGTATATATATACACACACACACACACACACATACATACATACATATATACAGTGAGACAAATCGATGGAAACGTAACGTAGAAAGTTCAATTACGCTTTCGACCAATTCAACGCGCTTTACGAATGCACTTTTAGCTTTATACCTTTCTCTCCTTCTCTCTTTCTCTCTTTCTCTCTTTCTCTCTTTCTCTCTTTCTCTTTTACGTGGCTAGCAGAGACCGGGTTAAATATTGGACCGATGTATATAATTTTAGAACTCGCAATAAGAATAGCCGTTTGAAACGCTATCAGAAACGCCCTCATACGCCCCTTTCAAGTTACTCGCGTTTGAATTGCTTACACATAGCAATATATATATATATATATATATATATATATATATCTCACACATTGTTTGTGACCACTCACTCGTTCTACGATATTACGCTATCCTTTTTTTTCTCTTTCTTTTTTTTTTCTTCTTTTTTTCCCTCTCTAATTTTCGAGTCTGTGGTATAAAAGAAAGATAGAGATAGAAATAGAGATACAGAGCGAAAGAAAGAACACTCTTTAGGGTGTGCAATCTTGACGATTAGTTGGTCGCATAATCGCGCCTTTTCTTCCTCTCTCTTTCTCTCTTCTCTATCTATATATCTATCTCTATCTATCTATCTATTCATCTATCTCAACCTTATTTTTTCTCCCTTTTTTCCTTTTTGGAAAGACTTTCATCACTATTTTAAAAGAGAAAAAAAGAGATAGATTCATAAATATATATGTGTATATAATATATATATATATATATATATATAAGCTCGTAAACCCTTTAAAATCGTAAAAGTTCAGAGCAAAGAGAATTCCTGGCGTTATCGCGATAAACTTCGCGATCTCTCTTTCTCTCTCTTTCTATCTATCTATCTATCTATCTATTTATCTATCCATCTATCTATCTATCTTTCCTTCCGCTCTCTTTTCTTCTGTCTCTCTCTCTCTTTTTATTTTTTACTTTTATTTATTTACTTATTTATTTATTCTCTTTCTTTCTTTCTTTCTTTCTTTCTTTTTATTATAACGCGCAAAGGAAACTTGAGATCGGACGATATCCTCCTTTTGCTCACAAAAACTCTTTCATTTCGCCAGCTTGAAAACTAGTTTCGTCGTTCGTATTTTTGTTTCGCCATCGAGGGTGGTGGGTGGAAGTGGGAGGGGTAGGGCAGAAGGCTAAGTTTCATTTACCTTTAAACGATGTTTACGAAAGAACGGATAATTAACCGTTTTAAGGGATAAACTAGGACATGAAAAAAAAGCAGAAAGGAGAACAAAACTAATAAAACAAAAACAGAAACACTTTCGAGAGAAACGCAATTGTTTTTTTTTTTCGTGCGTTAGTCAAATCCTTTAAAGGTCAGAACGAACGTAACAAAATAACATTTCGTTTGTGCCGTCGTTACGTTAAACGTTTTTGCGTATTGTGTAACGCGTTCGATCGCAAGCCGCGAATTCGTTAAATTTATAATGTACATCACATGATGGTTAATTGATCGACTAAACTTGTTGTAGAATGAAGGTATATCGCGAGAGTAATATTGCGGTTAATAACACGGATAATCTGTCGCATTGATTCAATGATATTCAGAAAGCTCGTTTATTGATTTCCGAAAAAGCATTGCGGTATTTGTAGGTTAGCATTTTGTATGTGTATATATATATATATGTATATATTTATGATTGGCTTTTACAAGAGCCATAATACAGTGTTTTAATAACGTATTGACTTAAAAAGTGAGCTGTATTAATTTAAAAGGGAGATGTCACGTAAGTTTCAAAATAATTGGAAAAATTCTATGGGATTGGAAATTATAGATCAACGCGAGAATCGATGTAATCGATTGATATATCGTATAGCGTTGAAGAGAGTAGCGCATGATAAATCTTATGGTTATCGTCGACTTACACATATGTGTAATATAGTTTTTTTTTTTTTTTATATAGATGTATATATCGTCGAGTTATAAGGTAGAGATCATTATATCACATATTGCTAACGTTAAGTTTTATTTTATTACCGATGAACGATCTAACGAATCTAATCTCGATCCTATTTATTCGTAAACAGACGATATATATATATATATATAATCATTTGACTTACACAATAATCGGTATAATTTTATACGTACCTATCTATCCTACAAATCGATTTTGTTCGTATTAATATTTACTCGAATAGAACGCTGCTCGAACCGTATGATATATTACACTTTACCTTATATACCTAACCATCGACGTATTTATCCGTGCATTTCGATTACGTGCGTATAACGGTAATGATTATAAAGCAGTGATTGTTAAAATTCGAATTGGAAGAAGTCGAACGTTGTTGGATCGATTCTACCGAGATCGTTAACGAGATTATTTTGACCGTTACCTCGGAGGTAGTTAAACAGTTCGTGTTCCCGTTAGCCATACCACGCATGATTCAAAAATACAAGCTCTCGAGGATAATGAGCTTATTATCTAACAAGCGGTAAATCGAGCCTGAAAGCTTTCGTCAGAGATTCGATGCGCGTTCGAATTTCAACGAAAATTCGGTACGAGCTAGGTTATACCACGTATAATCGAAATCGTCGAACTCTCGAAAAGTTTATAATAGCCCTCTCGAGAATGAATAAAGTTTCGTTGAAACGTATTCGGGATAACATTAATTACCTTTTATTTGCTAGTTAATTAGAGATATGGTATTTGCCATTGTACATTTTCGTGTTCGTTAACAATGTCTTTTTAATCATATGTTCCAATTAGAAAATTCAATTTCGATTTGTTAAACCTATTTCGTTAGATTCCGTTTAATCACCTACGAATGGATTACATTTTCATTGTAATTACCGTCGTTTATCAATCTACATATGATATATATGTGTGTGTGTGTATGCGTGTGTGTGTGTGTGTATGTCCAAGTTGCTAAAAATATTCAATTTTATTCTATATTTAAGAAGAAGAAGAAGAGATCGATCGAAAGTAACGTTAATAGATACATCGATAATTAACTTTGTTCGAGAATCAAGTCTCTGAATAATTTCAATATTCTTAATCCGGAAATAGTATTGGACAATAATAATTAATCATAAGATAATAAATCAAATTGCAATAAGCTCTTGCATACGCGAATTTCGATTGATTGCAAGTTACTAAAATTTGCATATTACATATTTAAACGAGACAACCAACTCGAATTGATATCTACGATACCAATGGAACTATAAATCTTAAGAAAAATGTCCTTTTCAATTTTACGTCGTACAATCAATTTTCCTACAACTTCCCTGTGTAAATTAAATCGACCGTGCGATAAGCCCGTCCATCTGTTTTGAATATACGCACACGTAGATACACGGTAGGTATTTACAAACACGTACATGCACATACGCACGCGCACGTACGCATATATATTTATTTATCTAAGAAACGGACGCTGATTGTGATACAAGGGTAACAAACGAATACCAGTTCGGTATCGTTCTTCTTTTTCGAAAATTCGAATAAAAGGAAACACGGTAAATAACGGTAAATACATATCCCGGCATCTAGATATGCAATATATTTTCCATTTCGAACCGGATTCTTCAAGGGGGAAAAGAGGATTCATTAAGAAAGGAAAAGAAAAGAGAAAAGAAGAAGAAGGAAAAGAAAAAGGAAATATCTAATACAGTCGACTTTCTGCTAGAGCACGTGCGCAAATGAATACGAAGAAAACAACGTGTAACAACTATAAATATAACTTTTATCTCTGTACATGCATATTTCCCTTGCAATTAGCCGTTCATTTTTAAGAAATTTTCTTTTCCGTTTTTTTTTTGATCGGTCGTAGAAGAAAAAAAAGAGATCCTTTGTATATACCTACGTACATATATACATACATAATATATATATATATATATACACACACATACATATGTAGTAGAGTAACATCATTTTTAATCGACTAGATTATACGTTAGGTACTTCAAACGTTCTATCTTATCAAATATTTATCAAAGTCGGATTGTTAGAGGAACATTTTTATGCTACGTGTGTATTATTCCCTTTCGTATAAAATTTTAGCAAATATTTGAAAATTTATATCGACCCCCCCCCTCTCTCTCTTCCTTTCTATTTTTACTACTAAAATAACCGCATTTTTCCTTTCGCAACGTCGACGGTAATTTCCGCTCTTTCTCGCTCTCCTTTAGCACGAAAGTTGGACGTACGTCACGTCACTCTTGGCCAAAAACGACAAGCTCTCTCTCTCTCTCTCTCTCTCTCTCTCTCTCTCTCTCTCTCTCTCTCTCTCTCTCTCTCTCCCTCTCTCTTAGTCGAAAAAGATAGAACGAGAAAGATGAGAGAAAGAGAAAGAGAAAGAAAAAGAGAGACAGAGAGAGTGAGAGAGTTGAGTCGAGTCGAGTCGAGTCGAGTCGAGTTGAGTTGAGTTGAGTTGAGTTGAGTTTTACGCGTAATGGGAGAGTAGGAACGACGTCTCTAGGAGCGAATGCAGGAGCAAATGCAGAAGCGAGTGCAGAAGCGTGCTCTCGACGGTGAGGAATAAGTTCGTCGTACGATGAACCGGGCTTATGCGGCTTGCGAACAAAAAGGCCGCGGGTACACCGGCTGGTTTTCCCTCCTTCCATTCTCTCCCTCTCCCTCCCTCCCTCTCTCTCTCTCTCTCTCTCTCTCTCTATTTCTCTTTCTCTCGATGCTTCTCGCCGTGGAACAACCTGTTCCACGGGTTCTCTTTGCTATAAAATTCGCTCGAGCGCATATGTATACTACTACCTTTATTTCTACGAGAATGAAAGAGACGGAGACACAAAGAGAAAGAAAAAGAGAGAGAGAGAGAGAGAAAAAGAGAAAGAGAAAGAGAGAGAAGGAAAAGGAAAAGGTAGGGAAGGAAAACGGACTGGAGGAAAAATGAGGGGAAAAAAAGAAAGTCCAAAAGTTGAGCACACGATGTGTTTCGTTCTTCGATGAGAAGAGTGTACGTAGAGAATAAGAGAAAATAAGAGGCTAAGGGTTGGTACACGCGTCTATTTCTATGTCCGTCGAATGTACTACATATGTACTTGTATATGCATTATTTACATGTATGTGTGTGTTTGTGTGTGTGTAAATAACCATTTCCTTTCTTCGATATATATATATATATATATATATATATAGGTGTATGTTAATAAAAAAGTATATATATACATATATATACTTGTGTCTCTATATATTTGTACGTATACGTATGTATATATTAGTATGTATATGTGTGTATTAAGGACGATTGGCCTCGTCCACGATAAATCTTCTTCGTCGTCGTTATTGGATCTCTCGCAAATGAAAATTACGTTTCTCTTACGGTGACGATCACGTAGGGGTGGTGGTAAAGGTGGAGGTGATTGCAAGAAGAAAGAGGAGAAGGACGAGGAGAGGAGGAGAGGAGGAGAGGAGGAGAGGAAGAAGAAGAAGAGGATCGATCGCATGGCGCTTTACCACTCTATTCAATTTTCTACTTTATCGCTTACACATTGCCCTTAGCCTCTTCTCCTTCTTCTCCTTCTCCTTCTTCTTCTTCTTCTTCTTCATCTTCTTCTTCTCTCTTTCGAAAACTTTCGATTCTCTTTCGTAACTCGTGCAACCTCGCGGATATAAATCCAATAAAAGGTTTTTCTTTTCTTCTTCTTCTTTTTTTTTTCTTTTTCTTTTTTCTTTTTTTTTTTAAGGAAGTAAAGAAAAAAAAGAAAAGAAAAAAAGAGGAAGAAGAAAAAATTGTTTAGAACCAGCCACGGATATTTGGTACAATCTTCATTTCCTTTCAATCGGATGGACTTAATCCTTTTTCACAGAGAAAAAGAAATGGAAAAAAGTCGAAGTCGAGTTTAATTTTATCTTTCGTCTTTTTCCTCGTTCTTGTTTTTTTTTTCCTTTTCGTTTCTTCAACAATTTCTTTTTTCTATCTTTCCGGTCCTTTTCTCTTCCTTTTCTCTACAAAAAATCATCTTGTTCGGTATCCTTCAAAATTTCTCGGATCTTACGTCTTCTCCTTCTTCCATTTTTGTTTCTTTAAATTATTAAAAAAAAAAAAAAAGAAAAAGAAAAAGAAATAATAAAAAGAAAAACGAACGTACGACGATATTAGCCGTATACGTTAGACTAGATTTATTGTAATCGTTATCGTAGAGAACTCCCGATTAACTTAACTTTTTATCTTATCGTAATAACGAGGCTTCTACGCGTTCGATCCTTTCATCGTAATGGGACCAATGCGTTTCTTTACAAAAAGTATTCCATCTAGATTAGGAAAGAAACAAAGAAAGAAGGAAAGACAAACACAGAGAGAGAGAGAAAGAGAGAGAAAAGAAGATAAAGATACAAAGAGAAGAAAGAAGCAACCTTGTAAATAATGTAAACTTCGTAAGAGAATGATAAGTCAGCCGGAATATATCTCGTTGTCCTTTCCATGAGCGTTTGTACTTTACGTTCGTCTTCTCTCTGCCGTTTTATGGCATACACTTTTTATAGGCCGTACCACCAACGTTACACACACCACACACACACACATATATATACACGGACACGCACATGTACACGCATACACGCACAGTGTAGTTTATTTCGCTCGAGGTTAGGATGCTTTTCAGAAAATCGTTTCGGAGGGCGAAGTAAAAGCATAAGCGAACAAACGACGTTCAACTTTTCCTCCTAGACTTTTTTTTGTCTCTCTTCCTTTTCTCCTCTTTTCTTTCTCTTTTCTTTTCTATTCTATTCTTTTCGTTTCTTTTTTCTTTTCTTTTCTTTTCTTTTCTTTTCTTTTCTTATCTTTCAACTAGAAATTATTTTCTAAGCATCGTGCGTTGCAACGTTGGTCGTTCAATTTCTGAAGACATTGTTCGTTGCATACCCTCCTCCTACCTCTACTACTATACAATATTATTCTAACAAAGCCGAACAAGGCTGATATATATATATATATATATATATATATATATATATATACATGTATATAGAGAAGTAACGTATGTAATATTTAAGATGATAAATTTACGAAGAGGAAAGGCAATACTGCAGTTTGAATTTATTACATCTTTACATTATATGTATGTATGTATGTATGTATGTATGTATAATATTAATATATATATATATATATGTACGTGACTTGTATGCAACATGTCAATGAATCGTTGATACCGATAGATATAACATCGTCACTAATTCACTTTGCTTTTCACATAGTTACATACCTAAATATCTACCATCGTATTTATAAAAAAAAAAAAAAAAAAGAGAGAGAGAGGAAAAAAAAGGACAATTTAAAATAATACAATATATAATCGAAATTCTATCCTTTAAACATATATCTCGTACATGCCTCCATTAACGGAGATATTCATCGTACACATTTTAACATCGACTCGATTTCGAAAATGTATTGTTTAAACAACGGCTACATAGATAATTGGACTCTCAGCTTAAGTTTGGTTAGAATAATTGGCTGGCGGTGTAACAAACCGCGACGAAACAAGGATAAATTTTCTCTCTCTCTCTCTCTCTCTCTCTCTCTCTCTCTCTCTCTCTCTCTCTCTCTCTCTATTTATCTATCTCTCATTCTCTAGTTCTCTATATGCATTCCCAAATATTCATATATCTATCTATCCTTTAAACATGAAATTTCGTTGCCTAACGCTAGAAAATACACACATACGTACACGCATACGTACATAGACACGTACATATATTAAATTAATTACATTAAACGGGAAGAGCGAACGAGGCTCGTTTTCTGTCTTCGATCTTTTCATAGGAACGACAACGTTACAATCGTCTGGCCTTCGTGGCAAGCGTTTGCATTAACCCTAATTAGCGTGCTCGCGAGTATGGCAAAAGCAGGGAAACTCAATTTTCCGATACTGTTAGCACGCATTGCCTGATTACTCTCTGGTACTTACGTACCGTAGAATATTCCTTCGCGACATTATGCGATCAATTTCTATCGTTATTGTTGGAACTTCGAAGGTCTTCATCGGGTTTTACTCGTCCTCGGCTTCCTTTACTCGTTGTCGAGTAAATTCAAGAGACATTAATCGTTGTCACCGCCCATGTCGTAAGATCTTTCCTTTTGCTAAAGAGAACAGTTACGTAGTGTCTGTTGGAAAAAAGAAACTAAAGGAAAAAAAAAGAAAAAATGGAACGAGTAAAATAAAAATCGTCGATTGTCACAATTATTTTTTATCGATGAAGAAGAAGAAGAAGAAGAAAAGAGGGAAAAAATACAAACAAAGGCAAAGACAATTTCTTCGCGTACAATCGTTAACGATATTATTGCATTTTAATTAATTTTAAAGACTACTCGGAGTTTCTCTCAAAATTGAATCTCTACAAACTCTGTTCCCTTCCAATGATATCTTAACGTAGTAGGAATATTAAGAACAGGGAAACTTGTATTATTATATAATTTATTAACATATCGTTATAATATTATCTCAATTTAACATGACCGAGAGTTATTTTTAATAATAATACTCACACGTATCTTATAAAAAAAGAAAAAAAAAAGAAAAAAGAAAAAAGAATACAGATATCCATCGATGTATCCAAACAAAATTCTTTCAATTAATGTACTTCGCTCTTTCAATTAATCTCTCGATTATTCAATTATTTCTCTCGATCGAGTATTGTTACAATGCGATGAATTAAACTATATACCTTACGTTATTTCATTTACGTACGTACACGCATACGTAAATACGAGTTTCCATAAAACTATCTCCCTGTATAACTTTAAAACTTACAAAACTATCTTCGACGGGGGTAGCTTGGGGTGCAATTGCGAAGATATATACGTAACTAGGATATCGGCGAAAGCAACGTAGTAACTCGATCTGGTGAATAATCTAGGAGGATCGTTCTCATTTTCCTACGAGAGAATCGCATACTTCTCTCTGCATACGGCAAGAACGCGGCAGGGCGTATATAGTATGAACGTAATACGCGCGACCGCGTATCCGCATATTTAGAAGGTATCGTTAGAAATCGATATCTGGGTTATGTTGCGGTTCAACCGGTATCGTTACGCGTTTCCGAGGCATTCCTGGAACGACGCAAATCTCTCTCTCTCTCTCTCTCTCTCTCTCTCTCTCTCTCTCTCTCTCTCTCTCTCTCTCTCTGTCTGTGTATCTATCTATCTATCTATCTCTCTCTCTTCAGGAAATACGAGATCGATATATCGAATACGTAAGTTAGGTGTATCTTCGATAAAAAGGAACGAAGTTCTTGCTTTCGATTTTCGAGAATTAAATCTTTCAAAGAGAATAAGAAAAAATGTATTATATTAATAAGTATGTACTGGGTATATATCGGAATGCATATGGTATTTGTCTGGTATCTGGAAACTATAAAATATCGATCATAGTAAGTAGGTACTTGAAATGAACGTAGTATTTAATGAGGAAGATAGTATACAAAATTTATTTATATATATATATATAAAATTATATTTCTCATTGATAGAATAAAATTAAGAGACGAGAGAAAGTGAGAGAGAGAGAGAGAGAGAGAGAGAGGGAATATATCGAATACACACACACACACGTATATATATATATATATATAAAATATATATACATATTCTACTTTATTATATACACAAATATAAATAATATTCTTCATCTTTCGTCTAGCAAACTTATATAAATTATACACGATCCTTCGATACTCGAAACAAGATTTAAAGAGGGATGGTTGGTTACGTTACTATCGTAGAGGATCTCTAACGACGAAAACGTTCATTTCTCTCGTCGATTCATGGGAAGTTAAAGCGTCGTCTGGTTTACCCTAGGGAAACAAGACGGCAACGACTCGTGCGAGGGAATCGTGCGAATAGGAACAAATACAAAGAGACGGAGAGAGACGGAGAGAGAAATAGAGAAATACAGATAGAGAAAGCAGGAACGAGTATAGTGAATCGAACGCAAAACGGAAGGACGGAAAACGATCGGATAAGCTAGAGGCACGTGTCCACGGTCAGTCAGTTCATCGAACGTGCTCATTAGTTCGCATTGTACGTTCGCTAGAGTGGCAACTGAATTATTTCGCTTTGACGCTCACCTGCCTTCGCGTAGGCCACGGGAATTCAGATGTGCGAGACCGGAACAATCCTGATTCGAGATAGTTCTCTACGACGAGTCTCCTGTGATCGTTATATACACACACGCATACACACACACACACATATCTATAGTTACACATAATACGTACATACGCGTCGGTCTATCTCTATGTGTGTATAAGGGGGTGTGCTGAACAAGTTTGTATCCACGTCCCATCGCTAATTCCCTTCGATCTCGTTTCTAATTTACGGAAAAGAGAAATCGCTCTCGTCGATTTCGCAATCTCGATCCATGTACTTATCTCCAACTCGATATATGTATGTATGTATGTATGTATGTATGTAAAACGAAAGATAAACGTTATATGCTCTTTTTCTTTTTATATTTTGTCTTTCTCTTTCTTTCTATCTCTATCTCTCTCTTTATCTCTCTCTCTCTCCTCATGTAACTTGTTACGCTTCATTTTCAAATTAGGATCGTTTATACGAGCGTAAATCGACAGGATGAAATTACGAAATAATGTGATTACTTTACGATCATTCTGATAATACGACGATGATGGGCTTCTTTTTTGCATTAGGGAAAAGAAATCCAAAAAAAAAAAGAAAAGACAAAAAGGAAGAAAATAAGAGATATCTTTGCGTATAATGACTTTTATAAATTAATTAATGCGAATATTACAGATAACTTTAATTTCTTTCTGGAGGAATATTTTTTTCTCTTTTCTGTTTCTTTAATAATTTGTTCTTTAATAAAATATATTTCTCTTCCTTAATAATCCTCTCCTTTTTCTTTTTCTTCGTCTTCTTCTTCTTCTTCTTCTTCTTTTTTTTCTGACAAAACGACAAAGTAAAACTTCAACGTAATTCTTCAACCACGTATTTTCGCTATTCCTCGTAGTAACTTATAACCATGATATTCAATTAAATCGGTAAATACTTTTTCAAAGGTACATTAATCACGATTCGATATTTATTTACTATACTTTTAATAAATCATAATAATAAAAGCAAAGTAAATCTTATTTTCGTTAAAATCTATATTAATTTTAGGAAAACGCTTTTCGCGTTGCGTTTCGTTTCTGAGAAGTCGTGATTAATTGACGTTAATAGATGTTTTTTCAGTAAGCTACCCTTCGTAATATCTTTAAATGCCGTCGTTCAAAGAAACCATTAAACGTTGGATCGTCAACTTGTTTACTACGGAATGCGAAGTTTATCGGAGAATGCGACTAATAATACAAATACCGTGTCACACCGGTCTATGTATACCCTTTCTCTGAAAGTGATGCAAATAAATTCGCCCTGCGAAAGTGGGATCGATTTAATGGATCGCGAAGTAAAAGGGACGGATTGAGATAGGGGAAAATTAAAAAGAAAAAAAGAAAAAGGAAACAAAAATTAAAAGAAAAGGAATGGAAAACATTTACATACCTACTGCGTGGTTAAAGGGTCGTCATTAAAATTCAGAATGAAATCGCAATGCTACTGTTTATTTTTTGTTACGTATAGGTGAAATAAAAAAAGAAAATAAAAAAAAAAAGAAACAAAAACATCGACACGTCGATAACCGTAGGATATATATCCATAGTTCTCTGTGTTGTTGACGTGGGGGTTTTCATGCAGTATCAATGTCGAACTTTCATGTTCCGATCGTCGTTACACCTGCCAACGTATAATGTTTCTCCTGTTTCGTCCTGTTCTGTTTGTCGTGTGTTACGTCTTGTCCTGTTCTGCTACAATTGGTTAGAGAAAGAGAGAGAGAGAGAGAGAGAGAGAGAGAGAGAGAGAGAGAGAGAGTGTATGTGTGGTTACGTGTATGCTACATCGAGTTTGTCAAAGGTTAATACTTTGTCGAAATTTCGTCACCGATGGGTATTCTATCTGTCACTCTTTCTCTCTATCTATCTATCTATCTATCTATTTATCATCTATCTCTCACTCTTTTTCTCTCTCTCGAAATGTTTTACTGAAAACAAATCAGTGTACATATGGATATATTTCCTTGTTCAGAAAAAAAAGAAAAAGAATAAAAAAAGGAAAAATAAAAAGAAAAAAACCGAAAAATAAAGGAAAAGTCTCACTCACGAAAATATTATCCATGTTTTTTTTCTTTTTCTTTTTTTTTTTGCTCGTTCATATATTTCTTTCATTCTTGTTGTTTATTTATTTATTTATTTATTTATTTCTTTTTTTTTCTTTTTCAACATGTCCGACGATCAAAGAACGATAGGTAAGGCATACGTACTAGAATAAATATTAGGTTATCGATATTCGTAGCGTGAACGCTTGCATTCATTCATCCGAGATAGTTCGAGAGAGTACAGACATTCGGATAAAAAAGATTAAGAGAAAGAAAAAGAAGAAGAAGAAAGAAAAAAGAAAAAGTAAAAGAAGAAGAAGAAGAGAAGGAGGAAAAAGAAAGGTGGATGACTTGGAGAATATCTCGAACCGATCGATCGATGTTATTCGAACGATCGCGAGACAAGGCCACCGGAAGAAAATTTTTCTACCTTGCTTTTTTATATTTTTATTTTTATCCTTACTTTTACATTCATACTTTATTTCCTATACCCCGTTTTACCTTACTTTTACATTCATTTTAGCCGAATATAAAGAGCGAGGGAAAGGGAATAACAAAAAAAAGAAAAAGAGAGAAGGAAAAAATAAATAACAAAAAAAAAAACGAGAAAAAAGAGCAAAACAAAAACAAAAACAAAAATAAGAAGAAGTAGAAAAAGAACAAAATGAAATAAAAAGGGAAAAGGGAGTCGCTTTTCTATAGGGATGAGCGTTACATCGCAGCTCTGCCTCTCTCTCTCTCTCTCTCTCTCTCTCTCTCTCTCTCTCTCTCTCTTTCTAGTCGCATAACATCGAACGAATGAACACAAAAAAGAGAGAGAGAGAGAGAGAGAGAGAGAGAAAGAAAATGACGACAAACGTTGAAAGAGAATTCTTCTCGACACTCGGCCATCTCTCCTCTTTAAAAAAGTAAGAGCAAGCTAGAATGAGAGATACGAGATACGCGAACGAAGAAGAAGAAGAAGAGAGAGAGAGAGAGAGAGAGAGAAAGAGGATAACGCGAAAAGAGATGGTGGTAATGGAGGAGGAGGAGAAAGTGGAGATGGTAGATGCGGAAAAAGCCTTAATCGGAAATATCGACCCTGACCCGTCGGTCTGTTCGGTTGAAAAAAAGAGAGAGAGAGAGAGACACAGAGAGAGAGAGAGAGAGAGAGAGAGAGAGAGAGTCGTGGGATACAAGGGTCGTAGAGAAACGCGTAATTAAGTATTGATCAGGGCGGCGGCTACTGCGGCAACCCGTTCCACCTGTTGCCTATTTCCCACTTGCTCAGAACAATCATAATTCGATGAAATAAACGGTATATCTCTTAGATAACTCGGTATAACAGAAGTCGCCATCATCGTAGTCGTCGTCGTCGTCGTCCGAGAAATTTTTCCTAATTCGAGTTTATTCATCTAAAGTTCGTGAAAAGCAACCGACGCGTTTCTCCTCTCATCTCGTTTTTTCTTTTCTTATCTTTATGTTTATACGTAGGATTTTATTTTATGTATAGGATTACATTTTTGAAAGTATGGTATATGCGTGTGTGTGTTTATTATATTCGATAAATCATCGATATACATATGTTACATCGCGTATTCGATGTAATATGTATACGACGACGACGACGACGACGACGACGACGACGACGACGACGATTATTTATTTCGAAAAAAGTATATAATCATTCGATCGAGAAATGGGAAAAGAAAGAAATGGATAAAGTCGTTTTCGATCTCGTTAATTACGCAATAAACAAAGTGTCACGTAAACGAGCGAATAAGTACTGATTATGCCAATAATTACATGCATATGTATGTACAGGGGAATATATATCCATGATTCGACGAAATAATATTATTATTGTTCGTTTATTTATTTCATTCGGTTGTATCTAAGTAAACAAAACATAAACGCGTTATCCCGTTCGATCGCCGATTAAATTGCTAGTTTCAACAAGAAGAGAGAAATCCTTGTAACGTGGGAAAGGATTAAAGGGCTCTAGAGGGTACGAGTAAAGGAAATAAATTAAATTGAATTCCGTAGGTATTCGAAATGAACAACGTCTTAAATAGAAGGAGGAAAAGAGAGAGAGAGAGAGAGAGAGAGAGACAGAGAGAAAGAGGGAGAGAGAAAGATTTCCTTTTCTCTTCGCGTCTGTCCTCTTTCTTTGTTTTCCTTTCTCACTCACACATACTCCTTCTCTTTCTATTTCTGTCTCGAATCGAAAACTTGAAGTACCATTCGCTGTGCTGCTTCCTCGACTTGGAAGAAGCACTATTTCGCGTGTCTTCGTAACTGGAGAACGATTGATAGGAAGAATTTCGAGCAGCGTTCGTCAATTTCACGGGTTTACGAGCAACTCGCAACTCGCAACTCGTTTTCTTTGTCTTCTTCCCTTTCCCTTTCTCTTTCCGTCCTTCGCGATATTTATTCGATCGAAATCGTAGCGAGAAAATCGTACCGATATTACGATCAAAACGTTCTCATCGAAATTTCATTGTCGACTCTTCGAGAAAGTTAGTTTTAAGTTCATAAAGGTATTCAAATATATATCTCTAATTCCCACGATTTAATTGCTTCTCGAATGGAATTATTTAATATTCCATCGTTAAAATTTACTATTTCGAAATGCAATTAGCTTTTGTTACACCGTTAATATCTATTTCTATCACATTTTGTATTGATCCTTTGCGTATTAAACGCTCGTACTCTTCTTTTGTATCTAAATGATTCATACTCCAATTTATTTCTCTCTCTCTCTTTCCTTCTCATATTATCCTTCGAAAAGAGAATATTATTTTCTAGCTTCGAGTAATCAGCGTGAGAGAGAGAGAGAGAGAGAGAGAGAGAGAGAGAGAGAATTCTAAAAAAAAAAAAAAGAAAAAATAATATTCGTCGAGTTATATTCGTCGGGACGTATGCAAATCCGAGTGGCACTTATCCGAAATGTGGCCAAAAGCTCGACGATTAAAATTCAAATATGACGACAAAGAGGGAAGAAAGAATGAAAGAAAGAGAAAGAGAGAGAGAGAGAGAGAAAGAGAGAGAGAGAGAGAAAATAATATCACAGCTGTAGAAATTCGAGCAAACAATCGTGGAAAAAGGGATCCATTCGTACCTCCTGAGAACGTCTCCCACTCCTCCCCCTTTCCCTCCGTAAAAATGTTTATATTCCAAGTTCCTAGGAATATGATAAGGAGAGGAAGTCGATGGTGGGTTGAAAGGAAAGGGTTTGCACGGAATGTTAGAAGTTTACGTCGATGTAACGTCGAACAACTTCTATCGTTGCACAGGAGAGAGAGAGAGAGAGAGAGAGAGAGAGAGAGAGAAAGAAAGAGAGAAACAGAATGAGTGAGTGAGTGAGTGAGTGAGTGAGTGAGTGAGCAACAGTAGTAGTGCGTACCTACTTCTCTAGCTGACAAAGTTTACTTCGCTAGATACATAGTAACTTCAATACCTCCGTAGCTCTTTTCGTCGCGACGCGACATAACGAATGAGAGAAAGAGAAAGAGAGATACGGATGCATATATATATATATATATACATATACATATATATGTATATATACGTATAAATAATTCCTGTATATAATATACGGTATATACATACATACGCAGAAGTTCTCTCGTGCTGATCGTAGAGTAACTAATCTTTCGTTTTTGAATCGGCATTTTGATCGAATTTATCTGATGATTAAATTACAAGTTACAATTAGAAGCGTCCAATCGAAATGTATCTTTATTACGGAGTTTCATCCCCGATTGTAGACATTTGCATAAGCCGCAACCAACCCCTTTAACCTTTACCCTTCCCATCGCCTCTATCTAAGCGCTTACGGTAAAAGTCGAAAATAGCAAGGAAGCAGCGAAGCAAGGGTATATATAAACGTACACACATATACATATAAACACACACATACATACGTGGATAGACAGGACACTTGCTGTCGTATACACACATATACACGAACTTCGAGTAGTGTCGAAGTTTAGGAAGGAAGAAGAATTTTAGTTCGATCGTTTCTATCGACTGATCGAGAAAGAGAAAGAGAAAGAGAAAGAGAAAGAGAAAGAGGGAGGAGGAGGAGGAGGAGGAGGAGGAGTCTTTGTTTGGAGGAAAAAGTTGGTCCTCGATACGTATCGTAAAACCCGGGCCGCGCCTCTTTGATCGTCGATCGAGTGGAACAACGGGTATTCCTATTGCTTTGCTGTATATATATATATAGATGTGTATATTGTGTGTGTGTATGTGTGTGTGTGTATATATGGCGAGGATCTTATTGCTCCTTCGACGCCGAAGAAGAGATTTCGATGCAATGGGTGCGTACGATTAAAATTCGTTCTACTACTTTACCACTCCACCCTTTCCTTTTCTTTCCTCTATATAACGTTGCACGTCTCTTCTTTCTTCTTCTTATTTCAAATCAAATCAATATATATATGTGTGTGTGTGTGTGTGTGAATGTGTATGTATGTATATTTATTATATATTACTATATATATTATATTATATATGTATTATATATATAAAAATTATTTTTATCAAGATGCACGAGATTCATTTTTAAAATTATTATTATTTCATTAGTATTATTATTTTCAAAACGATATGAAGAAAATTCCATCGCACGGCGATCGAGAGTTGTCGTCTCAGAGATGTAATTTAAAACGAAAATAGAGAATTGTTCAGGGAGGTTGTGACAAAAAAGAAAGGAAGAAAAAAAAAGGAGAAAGGAAAGAAAAAGAAAAAAGAAACTTCGACGAGACGAAAAAATTCTTGGTAAAGGGAAAGAAAAACGAAAAGAGAGAGAGAGAGAGAGAGAGAGAGAGAGAGAGAGAGAGAGAGAGAGAGAGGGGTGGGCTTATGGGAAGGAAGAGGTGGAAGAGGAAGAAGGGAGCTGTGTAGAAAGGTTTATGCTCTGAAAAGCGTTAAAAGAAAAAGGACGGTATGATTCGTTCGGCTCGCATACGCTGGACAAAAGCGAACGAAGCGGCAAACGAATTGAAACTAGGTTGGCCCTCCCTGGAGTAAACCCTTTCTCTCTCTCTCTCTCTCACACACACACACACACTTTTTCTCTCCTTCCATTTCTCAATTTTTTTCTTTGCAACGAAGCAAAAGCTACGGAGATGGAATAAGCCGCGAATCTCGCAATTATATCGTAACGGACGAGAATACGAGAGCCACGCGAAGAGAAGAAGAAGAAGAAGAAGAAGAAGAAGAAGGAGGAGGAAAATAAGGAAAGGAAGAAAATTAAAGAAGAAAAAAGAATTACGAGAAACAGAAAAAAAGATGAAGGAGAAGAAGAAGAAGAAGAAGAAGAACAACAAGAACAACAAAAAGAGTCTCTCTCTCTCTTTCTCTCTTTCGCAGTCTTGCACGGATCGCTTCTGATGCCCGAGGATGCAGGTAGCCTGGCTTAAACAGGTTTGACGAGTTCTCCTGATCTTGTCTGCACGGAGGTGAAAAAAGATACGGTGAAGGTGGGATAAGAGGAGGTTGAAACGAAAGGAGAGTGAGTGAGAATAAATGAGAGAAAGAGAAAGAGAGAGAGAGAGAGAGAGAGAGAGAGAGAGAGAGAAATATACGCTGATGCCGTAAGATGGAAAAGGAAAAAGAACAGAGGGCTCCTGCGGTCGGATGATGCTACGTCGGCAGCACGACTGAACGAGACTGGGGGGTGAGGAGCAAAAAAGGCAGAGATACGGTGAATAAGAAAGAAAGAAAGAGAGAAAAGATATACATATATATAACACATACACACATATATATATATATATAGAGAGAGAGAGAAGGGAGCACGCCTCGCGTTCGCTCGGCGCTTGCCGTCGAGTTTCCGGTGAATGGCGAGCGCCGGCCACGAGCCAACGTCCAATCAGGACAGGAAACGAGCGGGAGGCCACGCGTGGACCGTGCCTCGTCCCTCTAACCATCTCCCATCCTACCCCACTCTACCTCACTCCCTTTCCTTCTTCTTCTTCTTCTTCCTCTTCTTCTTCTTCTTCTTCTTCTTCTTCTTCTTCTCCTTCTTCTTATTCTTATTCTTATTCTTACTCTTATTCGTCTTTCTCCTACTCTTCCTTCTCCTCCCAACTTTCTGTCTCCTTTCCTCTCGCAGTACGCTTAGGCTTGCTTCGAGGTACGGATCTTTCTTCGACTATATCTACTCTTTTTTTTCTTTTTTTGTTTTCTTTCTTTTCTATCTCTCTCTCTCTCTCTCTCTCTCTCTTTCTCTTTCTTTCTCTCTCATCTGCTCGTACTGCTTCTCGAGGCCATTTTTTACTATCTCTTTTTCTCTCTCTCTCTTTTTTTTTTTGAGAGATGAAGCACACACGCAAAACACATATATTTTAGAAATAGCGAGATGAGAGTTGCATAGACTTTGCCTTGCCACTTTGTACTCTCGCGGCTTATTATTTTTCCTATTTGTTATATCTTTCAAACTTTTTCCTTCTCCTTCTCCTCTCTATACGTTATCCGGAGATCAGAGATCAATCAGGATTTGGAGGATGGATAAATGTGCTCTATCTACTATGCGTCGATGATGGACAACAACGATATTACCGAATAATAATATACTTGTGGTTCTATGTTAGCTAGCAACATCCACGGGGGACGTTTCTCATTCGATTTCCGAACGTTTCTAGCTTCCGATTAATGGACCACCATCAACAACACTACCATAGGGGATACGCGTTGAAAGACAACATCGTAAATTGGAATATTATCGATTGAAATTTGCTCTTGGGAATGATCGATTATATTTCTCGTGCTTATCTCTCCTCTTTCTATTCATTCTCTGTTCGTTTTAGAGAAAGAGAGAGAGAGAGAGAGAGAGAGAGAGAGAGAGAGAGAGAGAGAGAGAATTTTCACTTTTATTTTATTTTTATTGGAATATTTATTTTATCAGGATATTTTATTTCATTCTTTTATCCCCCGAGAAAAAGAAAAAAGAAAAAAGAAAAAAAGATTCTATTCCTTTTCTTTTATCTTGTTTCCATTAAAATAGACAATGATTCTTTATTTCGTCTCGTCAATTAGACGTCGTTAACACGTTGTTCGTAACATGTGCGTTAATATTCGAACGTAAAGATCGAAACATTTTCATTCATAAATCTTATATTACGAAAGGGCGTTTCACGGTGTTCTCGTTTCAACTTGAAGTAGAACAACATTAGTTCTTGTTCGAAAGACTCGTACGAGCAAGATCGAACATTCTGAACCGCAACTTGCGTTAATGTCGGAGAAGGGCTTAGGGATGGCGGTGATGGGTGAGGTAGTAGGAGTGGGGGAGGTTGAAGAGGAGGAGGAGGAGGAGAAGGAGGAGGAGGGGAGACGTAAAAGTAGCCGTCATCTGGCGGTGTACGCGGTTTTGCTTCGCTTCGATACGCGATTCTCATCGCGTCGAATAGCGTGCAGTTTGAGAGAGAAAGAGAAAGAGAGAAGACTTGGCTAAGAGAGAGAGAGAGAGAGAGAGAGAGAGAGAGACTGACTACTCTGTGTGGGAACTCTGTGATCCTGCACTTCTCTGTCTCTTTCATTTAACTCGACTATCGACATGATCGAAAGTCTTACCTTCTCTCTTCGCATTACTCTTTCATTGACCGCGTTAGCTACATCCGCCGTTGCTGACGACACGCCGATTCCTGCCAGACCACTTTTGTCCTTGAACGATGTCAGTTCGAAACCTGTTCTTACGAAGTTCGAGATAAAACCAATGGATTTGGATTTATACGTATATATATATGTATATATCTTTCTTTGTCTTTTTCTCTTTCTCTTTCTCTGTTTCCTGTGGTTATCGTTATTATTGTGGTACAACAGAAATCTAGAATATAAAATATTGTGTTAACCGATGTCGATAGTTGGATTATTAACGCGGATGTTTCTAAAGAAAAAAAGAAATTATTTTGTCGTTCTTTTTTCTCCTTTAACATACATACGTCGGAATTGTTTTTTTCGTCGTACGTTTACAAGTACTTCACATGCATTGTCCTGAATTATATAACTAAGGGTCGATTTAAGAAAGAATAGGAGCTGCGAGACGAAATAAATTCTTAAAATAAATTCTTCCGACCTCGAGACAAACGATTTTCATTGAGAGAATGTAAGGACGTCCAGAGTTGACCCTTTTTTTCTTGGTTCTGAAAAAAAAAAAAATAATAATGAATGAAATATAATGAATGAGATATGAGAAATTGTTCCGATAAATTGTCTTTGGATATATTCGATAATAATTATTTACCTTTATATTATAGGATAATGTCTTCTTTATTATTTATTATATGAAGAAATTTCAAGCGAAAGAAGAAAGGGATAAAACAAGGTTGCTATAAAAAAAGTTAAAAATTAAACAAAAAAGCCAAAGGAAGAGAGAGAGAGAGAGAGAGAGAAAAGAAGAAATACTATCTAACGTTTAAAAAGTACGTATTTCGAGATAAAACAATAACAAAAAAATTCAAAGTCAGCTAAATAATATTTTATCTGATAACGTTCAAGTTCCGATTTTAGAACGATCGTCAGCAATATCTACTACAAGTAACAAAGTAGAAACGGTTTATTATAGTCCAACGAAAATATTTACTTACTTGGCGACCATCGTTCTCTTATATAGCTTATCTTTTTCTTTTCTCGGATAGTGGATAGAACCATTCGACTTTTTTTTTTTTTCTTGCCACAGACATCGGCGAAGATTATTTTGTTGGATTTTCTCTTCCATCTCCAACTCTTTATTTCTACTCATCATTCTTCGGCCATTCGCTCGTTCGTTCATTCGTTCATTCGTTCATTCGTTCATTCGTTCATTCGTTCATTCGTTCATTCGTTCCTTCTTTTATTCACTCGTTTCAGTTACGTCACTAGATACTAAGGTATTTTTCCTCTTATCGAGGAAATGTCAAGTTGCTTATGATGGCCATTGCGAAAAGATGGATGTCTTTTCGTATTCGCATCTCTACGCAATAACACATAACACATTCCGAAGGAGTATCTATTTTGAAATGTCGAGTAAGGAAATCTACTAAGTCAGTTTCTATCATCGAATCAAAGTGGTTACTAATGCGTTTCTGTTCTATCATTCGTTTTCATTCTAAATTTCTTTACGAGAAAATTTTCAATCGTTTCGTCCTACTTGTAAAATAATTGTAGTTTTAATTAGAACAACGTGACTAGTTCTTTTTTTTTTTTTTTTTTTTTTTTTAAATCAAGTCATTATTTATTTTGATAAATAAATGGAATTAAGGGTGTTTGAGACATGATAAATATGTATATATATATATATATATATATATATTAATTTTATTTTACAATAATTCTTTTTTCTTTTAATACTACAGAAATTTGCATCAGTAATACATACCTTTATATCGGTATGATATTTAAAAAAAAAAAAAAAAGAAAAAAAAAATACGATGTCAGTGAACTTAATAGCGATTTTTGTTACTAGTATAAAAATTGAGTATTTCCAGTAAAATTAGTACCAGTGTACTACTTGTAATAGTTTTTGCTAAAAACCTTGTCATTCGTGTTCTAATCTTTTTCTTTCTTTTTTCTTCTTTTTTTTTTGTTGATCCTTCGAAATAATATTTCATTTGAAATAATTAGTTGTGTCGTTCGTTATTCAAATAAAAAACGTGTAAGGTTAACTATTCATAGTTAACCCCTATTTCCGACATCACCATTTCTCTTATTGTCTCTTTCCAACCGTAAAATAAACACGCGATCGTTCATATAATTCAATTTTTTGAATAGCCAAGGTTATATTTATAACGGAGCTATAACTATTCTGCAAGCTTGTGATATCAAACATTAAACGTAAAAAATACGTTTTACGTAATTTATTGCCCTCTTACTATTATTTATGAACCGCACTTTATACTCGCTCGGGTGAAAACCCGAGTGTGATATTTTTTATTTCTTGCATAAATTATTTCGATAAATAGGATGAACAATACAAACTTTTCCCCTTACTTATTATTATTTCTAATAATACAATTATATAAAAAGAATAGAAGATTACAAATCTGGATCGAGAAGTAATATCCTTAAAAAATTTTTTTCTCAAGACATAGATATCGCATTCTCTTTAAATTCAATTTAAAGTATCTACAATTAACCCAATCGTAGCATTATCTGTAATCTTTTATTTCTACAATAATTACCTCTGTCTCTCTCTATTTCTTTTTCTCTTTGATTCATCCTATCCTTTGAACATAGTTCAAAAATCAATTAGTTATAAGTGAAATAGTTGCTTTTTCATGTCGAATAAAAAAAGCGAGGCGAATGGGTGCATGCGTTTTCTCCTTCTCCCCCCCCCCTCCCCGCCCCCTCCATTTCCTTTCGTTTCTCTCACGTTCGACGAAGGCACTTTAATTATCTACGGATAATTGCTCTGCACCGTTGTTGTTTCACAATCGTTGTCCATATTTTCCGGTTTGCTTAATAGGGTATAATTTAGTTTCAAAGCCTATCGGTATATTTTTCTTTCTACGTGTCCTCCTTGTGTTCTATATCTATTCTCTCTCTCTCTCTCTCTTTCTCTCTCTTGTTCTGTCTATTCCATTGTGGCTCTTTGTTCAACGGCTACGCCATTATTAACTCGAGAGGCAAGCAAGGCCGTTACAAACGCAGTTTTCGGTGGACACACCCCCTCGTTCTGTCGCTCCTGTCGCGGTTGA
>NC_066594.1:6010000-6117500 GCF_905475345.1 Vespula vulgaris
ACTTTATCGTGTCTTCTTCCTTTATAATAACACCAACCGTAGACCGTCTCTACTTAATGTTTATGAGCAGAATAGAATTGAGATGATTCGTTTTAGCTTAACCACGGTGGCACGACCTTCTCTCCTATCTTTTGCGGCACTCGTCTCTTAAAGTACTCAAGTTTTTCTTAGAAAGGAGGTATTATAAACGTCACTCCTCCGTGCCCAACCCTCCTAACTTCACCTTCACCTCCATCTCCATCTTCATCTCCATTTCCACATTCGCATTCGCATTCGTATTCACATTCACATTCACATTCACATCTATGTCCCTCTTCTCTCTACTCTCTCTCTCTCTCTCTCTCTCTCTCTTTCTCTTTCTCCTTACCACCTCTCCCCCTTTCCTCCCTCCAACCATCACCCATACACGAGCGTCTCGCGTGAGCAGACGGAAATAATCTTTTGAATAATTTACCGTAGGGAGAGGGGTCTTGAATCGTTCATCACGTATTCTCGTATAAAGCTTCCACCGAATAAATCGATTAATCCCTACGACCTCGATTTCTCTTAGTAGACGTAGCACCCATCTCGATTTCATCGTGGATTTCACCAAGGGTTTGGGATGAAACCGTGGAAAAGAAAAAGAGAAAAAGATTGAAAAGAAAAATTTTTTTAATTAAAAGAAAAAAAAAAAAAGAAAAAATGATGAAATTTTTCTCGATATTCCAGGATCGAATCGAAATTTTCTTTTCGAGAGAAATCCCCGAAGAAACGATGTCGTTCATTTTTCGAACGCTTATGTGCCGACGGCATTTCTCTCGTTAATATTACACAGTTAGGTGTGTGTGTGTATAAAAAGAAAGATTGTTACAAGAACACCAAAGTTTTTAACATCGAAGGCGTCGAACTTTGCTGCGACGATCCATATTCGTGGTCTCTCAGCGTGTATTTTTCATTCTCGACCACACGCTGCGATAGAGCGTGTCACGCTTTAAACATAGTCGATCGAAATAAGAACGTTTCGTTCATAGGCGTTTCGTTTAAACGATTTATAAAATTTTCACAAGTGTATGGACGATGGACAGAGTAAATTTTGTTGCAAAAAGAAAAAAAAAAGAGAGAGAGAAAAGAAATAAATAAATAAATTATCCTATAGAACGAATGAAATATATTGCATTATATTAGTCCGAACAAGAAAATCAATTATAATTTCCATTTCTCGCAAATTGTAATCCGGTGTAATACTATAATTAACATTAGTAACGACGCCAGTTTGCTGGTTACCTCGATTTTGTATCCCATGTACAACCTATGTATCTACTTAGTGTTAGTTATGTAGATCGAAGCAGGTAGCTAGGTAGGTAGGTAGGTAGGTAGGTCGGTAGGTAGGTCGGTCGGTAGGTAGGTAGGTAGGTAGGTAGTTGCTCTGTCAAGGTGCATAGTTCGGCAAATGTACTGTTGGCTAATTACAGCTTGCATTATACACAACTGTGTACGTTCGATATCAAAGGAATCGATCTGTCGATAGGAACTATGTATTTCCAATAAGCGAATAATAACAACGGCGTTGATCAAAAATAAATTGGATTCCGATCGTCATCGACACGTTTTTCCCTCTCTTTTTTTTTCTCCTTTTTTTCCTCTCATTTCGTCGTCCCAACTTCACCAACTCTACCACCTCCCTTCGCTCATTGATTATCGATATTAAATGAAGCATTCATTGGGTATTATTATTTGCATATTTTCCTTCCTTCGAAAAATTGTAATATTACGATACCTATGTATTTAGAGGTATAAAGAGTTCATGTAACGTTAAATATAAATACGATTATAAAACGTCATTGGATCAACATCAGATTTTTTCTTAGAATTAAAGATCGATAGTGTTTTACTCGATCGATCGATCGTCTCTACGTTTCAACCAATAATATATACACACAATATATATATATATATATATAGTATTATCTCGTTATTGTCGATTTGCTGGTTCAAAATCGTTGAACTTCAGGGTTGAACGTTAACGACGGTAGGCCGTACTCGTATAAAGAGTATTAATCCGATAAATGAACGATCGTCTAATTGCTCGCTGCATAATATACGAGTATGTGATCTCGTTTCAAGAGCTCGACCTTTCTTTACTCTCTCTCTCTCTCTCTCTCTAACACATGCATACACATAAAGATACACATACACATTCTCTCGATTATATACACTTTAACAATGCTATCCATAGGGACGACACAAGGATCCTCGTGCTTGTATTAGTGATCGTCCCTGATCGTCGCAGTCATGACGGTTGTTACGTATTGTCATTCACATACATACGTCGTTCATGACTAAAACTCTGCTCTCAAAACTTCTCTTCGTTTCTTTTTTTCTTTTTTCTTTTTTTTTTTTCCTTTTATACCCGTCGACTGGCACAGAGTCAAACGATGTCTGACACCAAGCAACCGAGGTTAACTCGTTGTGTCAATTGCTACTCAGATTGCCCGTTCGCTCGCGCCAAATTTCATTCGACGCTCTTTCTATCTCTTTTCATCTCTCTTACTCCTTCCCTTTCTCTCTCTCTCTCTCTCTCTCTTTATCTCTTTTCTTCTTTGCTCTTCTCTCTTCTCTTCAAGCTACTTTTCACGTTACTTTTTTACGTTACGTGTCAATCTCCTCTCCTATTCTCTTAATCTTGTTCTTTCGTTATTTAAATACTTACACGTTACTTATACGTGTACAGTTACTAGATCGATCTTGGAACATCTTTTTTCCATCGATCGATTATTTGGATCGATCCGATCTCCCCGTAAATAGCTAGACGTTTTTCTCTTTTACGAGATAAACGAGACAAATATCGTTTCGAGAAGAAAACCAATCTGAACACCGTCCGAGTTCGAAACGTTAATGTCGACAAATTAATTAACCAGTTTATTATTCTTCTAGTTCTTTCTACTTCTTCTTCTTTTTCTTCTTCTTCTTCTTCTTCTTTTATTATTAAGAATAATCGTAGATACAGAGTGATCGTAGTATGGAATAATTAACGCGCGTAATTAATTGGACGGATTTTCATGTTTTTTAATTTTCTTTTTCTTTTTCTTTCTTTTTTTTTTCTTCTTCTTCTCTTCTTCGCTTTCATCGATTGTTATACCATCATTGATATTTAATTTCGACGATTGAAACATATATAAATGAACAATCAGTTTATATTTTACGTTACGACGATTAAAAATTCGCGAGTCTACTTTATTTATTTTTCAGCGTGTACATCAAAGTAAAAGCGAACCGCACGAATAAGAGAAATAATTGATCGACTATTAATCGATCAATTTGATCTCTCTCTCTCTCTCTCTTTCTGATCTTTTTTTTTTTGTACTCGTTCTCTGACGAAAAAAGAAAAAAGAGAAAAGGAAAGAGAAATGTACAACACGATGATCCATCATTTAGAAAATAAAAAGAAAATATTCGAGAAATTATAATAGCCGGTTAGAATAGCCGGTAAGTTTATCTTCAACGAATCGATAGTCAGATAATCACCGATATCAATGGTCCCTCTCTAACCAGGAGCACGGATGCAAGCAAGTAGCTCGTCGATGATGAAGAGCGTAGCGCGATAATCATCTACTGCGCTTCGTTCGTACGCTACCATGGAACACGTGGACAAGAAACGATAATTGGATCGTGCTAATTCTCGGTTCCACTCGACCGATTGTCCGTAATTGACTCGTTAACATTCGACGTAGTCTTTGTCCTAGGAACGTCGAGTGATAATTCTTTGTCAGTGATTGCGAAAAATCCTTTTTGTTCAACATCGACGTTCTCGATTCTCTTCTCTCCTCTTCCTTCTTTTTCCCCTTTCCATATTTCTACTCTGTGTCTCTCTTTTTTTTTTTTTATATATGGTGTTTGGTTATCTTCTTTCTCTCTTTATATACATACATATATATATATATAGATGTGTGTGTGTGTATAAGTTTCTAATAAGAGAAATTAAAAGTCGCTTCATAGAAACTAGAAGTGTAATAATAGATATTTCATATCGGATTTCTTTATCTTCTTTTCTTTCTTTTTTTGTTTCTTTTTTTCTTTTTTCTTTTTTTTTTTTCTTTATAAATCCACGATCTCTTATAACGTTCTCTCTAACTAATAAGAGAGACAGAGAGAAAGAAGCGTACGCGGATGATTTTATAAATAAACTCGCGTTCGCATCGTCCTCATATTTTTCACATCGAAGCGTCGCGCTCGGAAAATTTTCTCTGTAATGTTACATCGGATAAATTCCAGGAGATCGATGCCGATACGTGCTCTCGTAATTAATCGAAAACGAAAGGGGATGATATATAAATATATAAAACTCAGGGAGTTAAACTCGGAGAACTATTGTCCTTTCTTTTTTTTTTTATTTATACTTTTTTTTTCCTTCCTCATCTTCGTCTTCGTCTTTTACGAGAAATTTGAAAAATTGTTTGAAAGTATCCCAACGTTTTAAATACGCCTTAAAAAGTCCGATCTTAGATCAAATACGATTATAAATTTGAACATAGAACGAAACGAATGAGAAAGGAAAGAAAAATATATATATATATATACGAAATGGATTTGTCACGTTCCAAAAGTCAAAACGAAATCGAAGAACGAAAGAAATAAATTAGTCCGCGATATAAGAATTATTTCTGTCGAATATCTTTTCTTTTTCTGTTTTTTTTTCTTTTTTCTTATTTTTTATCTTGACTTCTTTTATTTTGTCGTTCATCTTTTATATTTTTCCCTTATGACACCAGTTTCATCAAAGTTTTCCGTCGCGTGATATCTAGATACGTATCTACGTTAGAAGATACGAACCGATAACCGATAGACGGAATGAAATACGATTTCACTTTAGATTTGGCAGATCGAACAAACCACGTTGGGAAAAGATCGGTGCTTTCGATGGTGAACGGGCAATGTTCGTCGTCGTCGAAATGAAAAGAACGAAAAAGTGAACGACTGAGAGGAGCAAAGAGTTCGACTGACTATAAGAAAGAGAGAGAGAAAGAGAAAGAGAAAGAGAAAGAGACGAAGTGAGAAAGAATGAGTGAGTGAGTGAGTGAGTGAGTGAGTGATAGATAGATAAAAAGAAAGAAAGAAAGAAAGAAAGAAAGAAAGAAAGAAAAGGACGTAAGTATAAAACTACGGTGCGGTACGTCTCGTCGGCTCGGATATGCGCAGATGTTGCAGCTTTGCGGGAGGAAGGATAGCAGGGATAAGGCAATAATATTAGGGAGATAAAGAGAGATGAAAGACGAGAGAAATAAAGAGAGGCCGATGTGAATAGAGACGATGGACGAACGAACGTAAGAACAGCGCTAACCTCCAGGGGTGCAGTATACACACGTTGCTACCACATGTTATACTACGAAAAACTAACGTTCAGATAACACCACGTGTGCGGTCTCTTGTTCTTTTTTTTTTTCCTTCTTCTTTTTTTTTTCTCTTTTCTTTTTTAATTTTCTTTCTCTTTCTTTCTCTTTCTCGTTTCGTTCCTCTTTCTTCGATTTTTCTTTTTTTTTTTTTTGAACGACGAAATGAAAAAAAAATTCGATAGGTCCCGACTATCGAGCGATCGAATTAATCCTTTTTTTTTATTCCTCATTTCTTTTTTTTTTCTTTTTTAAATTTAATCCTCACGATAGAAGCCATTGTGAAGTATATTTAATTCGTTTTAGTATCGACTTAACGTTAGGTATATTAGATTCTTTTAAAACGTTTGCGTGCGAGAACAAGCAATAGATTAATAGAGTAAGAGAGAAAGAGAAAGAGAGACTCGTTTATTACGCGTTAATTATCAGCTATAATAAGTTTCGGTAGCGGAACGTGGGCGCGCGGGCGCGTTCCGCGTACCAGCAACGTTTATTAATTTCAAACTCATTACTAGCATGAGTTAGCTACCGTTCGTTACTTTCCGTCAACTAACTTCTTCCTTTAATAGAGTTAACCGTCGTTAAAACGTTTTTCATTTTCCAATGGCGTAACGTTCGACGAGATATCTATCGGAAGCGAGAGTAAGAGAGAGATTGGATATGTGTATGTGTAAGAGAGAGAGAGAGAGAGAGAGAGAGAGAGAGAGAAGTCCTTTCAAGCTTGCTCGACACTAAGCCGAGGTTTCTTCGAAGCCAAATCGAACTGTCGTTTGAAATGCACGAGCGTGGAAAGCGTCCATTAATTTTGGTATCGCGCTGACCAAGTTCGTCGCTGATAGGTTATCGATGAAGAATAAAAAGAAAAAAGATATATATATATATATATATATATAGAGTGAGATGAGCGTAGACGTAGAGTCGATCAGCGCACGTCACCTTTGGTTCTCAGCAGCTGTCAAAGCCACGTGACAAAACGGGAAACAACGCGAAACGTTCGTTCGAAAACGAGATTCCCGAATCGTTTTCGCGTTAACGAGAAGCATTGATCAGCGTTTTGGTTAGAGAAGAGACCTCGAAATACAAGGTGTACTATAACAGCTGAGTGTCATTCTGAAAAGTGGACTCTCTTTGTATGTATATACGTGAAAAAAAAAAGGAAAAAAAAAAGGACAAAAGCGTTCGAATTGCTCTTAGATATATATCGGAGTGTGTTTATATTGACATTGACATTTGATATAAATTTTTTTGTCAAGTACGTATCCATTGATCGTCGATACGCGAACGCATTTTGTCTTCTATCTATACGTGCGTGCGCGTGTGTATATATATATATACATATATTTATGTATTATGTAAAAATTAATATTGAATTAATATTGAAGTGAAAAATGAAAGAAAAAAGAAAGAGGAACTAAAGGTCCATATAAACGTTCGAAACGATGATTAAAATTAATTTAAGCGTAACTAAAGTACTACACACACATGCATATATTATGATTTATCCTATAGAGAAATATATGTATTACATAGTTCGATTATTGAATTTAAATCGTAATAACGTGCCTAGAAACACGTTGACGGGGTACCAGAGAAAGATGAAAACCAAAGGGTGATTAGTTCCGAGTGAGCTAAATTGTCTCGTAAATCGAAGCTATGCCGATGGAATTCCAATAATATGTACGGAATGGAGACGTGTTATAGTGTGCATCGTCGTGCCAGCTGGAACGCAGCCGGATGGGAACGAGGGTGGAGAGGACGAAGAGGATGACGAAGAGGTGGAGGAGGAGGAGGAGGAGGAGGAGGATGTGGAGAAGGGTGAGGAGGAGTGTTAGGGAGGGAAGAGTATGCGAAAATGCGTTTCGATCGGCGACTCGGTTGAGAGAGCGCCCATCTTCGTTCTTCTTCTGTCTATAAACTAATTTTTTTTCTCTCTGTCTGTCTCTCTCTCCTCTTTTTCTATAACCCTTTTTATTTTTTGTTAATACATCGAATAACTCCAACGGCATATGCGTTCGTATAATTTCAAGAGAGAGTCGTTCGAGTTTAATACTCGTATCGTCTTAATAGTAAAATAATCAAGATCGGATCGATTAATTAGAAATTAGTTATGGATATTGTATGGGATGTAGAATGAATAAAATTCGAAATGCAAAAAAAAAAAACGAAAAAAAAAAAGAAAGATAACAAGAGAAACGATCGAACGGTCCTCGATCGATTGCGTTCGATCGAGAATACGATCTCGAAATAATCCGGAAAAATAAGAATTCTTCTCTTGAGACTATTTATTGCTTTACGATCATTTCTATGGTAAAGAAATAGAGAATAATGGTACTCTTGAGTAAATCCATCTCGTCGAATCTTGGAAATATCTTTTATCTTCCTTTAATTGCCTCTGAGAGTATGTCTCTCTCTCTCTCTCTCTCTCTCTCTCTCTCTCTTTCTTTCTCTTTCAAACGAACGAATTATACGTTCCTAAGTTTTTCCCAATGGTTTCTTAATGGGTATTACTTTCCTAGCGAAACGGAATTTAATTTTACACGCATATTACGACAAAATCTACAGGGGAGAAAGAGGAAAAAGGAAAGAGATAATGTGTGTGTGTGTGTGAAAGAGAGAGAGAGAGAGAGAGAGAGAGAGAGAGAGAGAGAGAGAGAGAGAGAGAGAGAGAAAGGGAGGAAGGGAGGCTACGAAAAAAAGAAAAAAAAATCCGATCATCATTAGGAAAGCATCCGTCTTCCAACACATCTTTGTCATTTCTCATAAAACGGAAAAGCTAGGCGTAACCTCGGATAATAAATGTGATTCGTTCGACGACGAAGAAGAATCGCAGACCGTGTAAATAGACCAACATTTCATTTATAAAGAAAATGGAGTAGCTCAAAAAAGAATTTGTATGCATGGTATCCTGACGTAGTTGCTTTTTATTTATTTATTTTTTTGATTCTTATTATTATTATTATTATTATTATTATTATTATTATTATTATTATTATTATTATTGTTATTATTGTTATTGTTATTTGTCGTTATTCGCGAGAGGAAAGAAGATTTTAGGGTAATATGTATATAACGAGAGAGCAAAATTCATTCATTCGTTTGTTTGTTTGTTTGTTCGTTCATTCATTTGTTTGTTTGTTTGTTTACTTCGAGCTAAATACGAAAGGGTTGATCTTAATTATAATAAATGAAATTCGTTATACGTTACACGGCCCGTGCGTAAAATTTTCATGGTTCTCTTTTTTTCTTTATCGTTCTTTTTCTTTTTCTTTTTTTTTTTTTTCTTTTTCGTTTCCCTCCATTTTCTGTTTTTTTGCTCTTGAAAGCTTCATACGACCCGTCGCGCGCTATACCCTTTTATTTAGAAAATTAATGAATCAAAGCGTAAGAGCAACTTTGTACCTTACATACTTGAGGGAACGAGTTTTCCTCTTTTCTTTTCCCTTTTCTTTTGTTATTCTTTCTCTTTTCCTTTCGCGATTCAATCAGCGATTAATAATGAAATCGGTATCGATATTATCTCGGGTGTGTGTTTTTCGATCAAAGAGTGTTTCTACCTATTATTGTTGTCATTATCGTTATCGGTGCCGTTTAGAGAAGGTTTATGGTCGAGATTGATAAAAAGTTACGAAAAGCGAACCGAGTCGAAAGGAAATCGTGAACGTGAGTATATGTACGTAAGAAAGAGAGAGAGAGAGAGAGAGAGAGAGAGAGAGAGAGAGAGAAAGAAAGAAAGAAAGAAAGAAAGAAAGAGAAAGAAACAGAAAGAGAGAAAGGTCAAAGCAAAGAGGAAGAAAAGAAATGAATGAAGAAAGGAAGGAAGGAAGGAAGGAAGGAAGGAAGGAAGGAAAAAGAAAACGCGGTATGAAAGTCAAAGGTAGGAGAGGGAGGGAGGGGAGGATAGGGATGGGGATGGGGATGGGGTTGGGGTTGGGCGTATGCTCGACCCTTTTTACGACAGCGAGTCTTTGACCGGCTTTATGAAAATCCGATAATAACACCGACTAGACGCGAACGAATTTATTTTGTCCTACTGACGTTGGTAAAACAAATTTATCGTGGTAAAGCTAACCTAGACAATACTTTTCCAATTTTACTACGACGGCGACTCAAAAGTTATACAAGCCACCCCCGTGATTGCAACGCGTTAGGGCGGGCCAGCTCGTACGTGCAAACAAGCGGGCAATTTCTAAGTGCCGCCACGATGATATTTCCGTCACGTTCGGTACGCGATGCGGAATTACTAAAGGATTCTTGGCCGGCTAGGATAAACCAATGAGATAACGCACGCCGTGCGTTCTTTCATTTTCTTCTTTTTCTTTTTTTCCTTTCCTTTTCTTTTTCTTCCTTCTCTCTTATTCCTTTTCTTATACTTTGTCTTTTTCTTTCTTTTACGTCGTCGTCGTCGTCGTTGTCGTCGTTGGTTCCGCTGATTCGATCCTGCTGTCCGTTGAAACGACGATCTCTTTTTCCTTCTCCTTCTCCTTCTCTCTTATTTTTCTGTCCGTTTTTTTTTCCTTTTTTCTTTTCTCTTTTTCGTTTCTCGTTCGTTTTTCTCTCAGTTTCTTCCATCGTTCTCTCCCTTTTAGGATGAATGCCAAGATACAAATATCAAGAAGGCACGAATCGCGCGGCGCGTATTCTTCGAACTTCTATTCCGTTTTCCTTAGGAGATATCTTCTTAATAAATCTTTCTCCTCTCGAATGGATGCAACTCTTAAGGGTCTCAGCAAAATCGTGAATCTTGTAAGTACTACGGAAGCGACGACGAATGCGTTTTCATTTTATTCTATTCGCCCCCTTCAACAAACCCCTACAAGCCTCCTCAATACTTCTCACCCCTTTCTACTTTGCACCCCTTACTACCTTGCACTGACTTACGATTAGACTTTTTCTTTTTCTTTCTTTCTTGTTTTTCTTTTCTTTTTGCGTGTGTAGGTGCATTTCTTTTATTTCTTTATTTCTTTATTTTTTTTTTTCGTTTAGAATTTCGATAGAATTTTCTTGTACTCGTGGATTCGTCTCTAATCATAGCAATTATATTTCGCGATAATTAATCGTTAAAAGTGATTTGTCTTGGTACCTCTTCGACGATCGTGCCTTCCACCTACGATGGTCTCGACTATTGGCGAAATTACCGAATCCAACGGTGACGGTGAACGGAATAGAGGAGTACGCGGAAGTTCGATAAACGAGACAAATACAGGCACTTGTAGTTCGAGAGGGAGTTCTGCAGCAGTCTCTGCGATTTCTCTGTATGTGTGTATGTGTATGTATATATTATATATATATATATAAAATGTACGAATATATACGTATATTTATGTATCTAGATGTACTTGTGTGTGTGTATATATATACGTACGTACATATATACTTACGTATATACCGAATTGAAAACGTTTATGTACGAATGACGGCAACGCATAGAACGGAAAATACTCGTGCATGCATAGATTTGTCGTCATGAATCCTTCATTCATTTTCGTTTAATAGTTAGCAATTAAATCACGTTGTCACCAATGCAAAGAGAGAAATTATTTATAAATTTGTCGAATTTATAAATTTCTTAGGTACTTCGTACTTTCATATTATCTTCCTTTCTCTAGATTATACAACGAATGAACATTAAAGTCTCATATGTATATATACATATATATACCTACAATGTAATACATATATATGACTAATAATTTAATCCAAGATCTTCAGATAATTATTTTGATATTCGCGAAGTATCCTCCTATTCCAAGGAATTTGATCCGAGTTATATATCCGATTATACGAGTAAGTAAGTATTAACTTACCTACCATCCTCATACTTAAGGCCTTATGGTCGTAACAAATTTTACGTTTCCTTTAAGACGAAAAGAGAAATATATACATACATATATTAAAAAAAAAAAAATAAAATAAAATAAAATAAGATAGAAAGAGAAGGAAAGACGAAAGGGCAATTAAGAGGTATTAGATCTGCTCTTTGATGTGGATGCATTGCGGGCAATTCGATTAATTTCGCGTTTCCGGTGGGACTCGATGCGGTACTGTGCGGCTTTCCGCGCAGCATGCTCGCCCGACTCGGGTTACCCTGAGAAAGAGAATCTCAAACTCGTTTGCTGGCCCTGCGTGGTGTTCTCTTTGCAAACTCGATCTCTCTGTGCATCGAAGCTCTCTCTAGCACGTTAGATATATACCTATACCTTCCTCCTCACCCTATTCCTCCCTCTTATCTCCCACCACCCCATACCTTATCGCTAGATATAGAAGTTCGTCTATGTGGGTTACGTGGTGTATATGTAAGAGAACTCGCGCGCACGTCCATCGAATCGATCGTTGTGAGAATCCACTGATTTCCCATTCTCAGTTACTGAATCGGAGCCTTCGGACTCTGTTCTCTCTTTCTCTCTCTCTCTCTCTTTTTCTCTCTCTCTTTCTCTTTCTCTTTCTCTTTCTCGGTTGCTGATAAAAGACGAAGCTGGGCGGCCACGTTGAATCCTCATCTCGAATTCCTGGGAACGCTCATTTTTCTTCTATCGACTTTTCGTCCGCTTCTATATACATATATACATACGTATGTACATATATATTATATATATATATATGTGCTGTGTGCTGTGTATCTACTTACCTCGTCCTACCTGCCAAGAGATTTCAAGAAATCACGCGAGAAAATGTAGAGATACGTATGTATCTAGTATGTATTATATTTATCTATACTTGAATCGAAACGCGTTCGAAACTTTTCTAACTTTTTTCCTTTCTCTTTTTCTCTCTTTCTCTTTCTCTCTCTCTCTCTCTTTCTCGGTTTTTTGTCTTTCCCTTTTTTGCGAACTTCGAGATTAAATAATAATCCAAAAGTTATATATCCATCTTGTTGTCACCGTCCTCTCTTTCTCTTGTACCCGTACGTGACACACACAACGTTCGGTATTGATAACCGAACTAGAAAAAACTTTCGGAAAATAAAAAAAAGATTGGTTACGATACTTCTTCGTTATATCGACGTTCGACATACTTACGTACTTTCAGATTCTATAATCTACAACGTTGGATTTGAAGCTTTTAACCTGATTGTTTCGATCATGCATGTTTCATCGTTTACCATCATTGTCTATACATATACAGATACCTACATACCTACGTGCACACATACACAAACACACACACACACACATGTAGCTGGATATGTTGGTAAGTTCGTTAAATTATAATCCCATCGTAATTGTATACGCCATAGATACAAGCTGATTAAGTTGGTTATTAGGTATCATCGGTACTATCGATTATAGCAGGATCTACTCTATACAAATCTCTAATACGATCCTAACGAGGAATAATAAATTATTTTCAAATCTTTAGGACATCGCTTCTCTCCTTATCTCCTATCCTTTTCCCATCCTTCCATTTTATCTTTCCTTCTCTAACTTCTTCTGCTTTTCGTTTAATAGCAGATAACAAGGTTTAATGTTCCGCATTTTCTTTCTCTTGATTATTTCAGAAAGCGACATAACGATATCATATATCATTTTTAAGTGACGCGTAAGGTGGTAGGAAGTTGGGCTGAGAGAAGAACTTGGCTGGAGGGTGAAGGGTGAAGGACGAGAAGTGACGACGGGGGTATGGATCGAGGGATGGTGGGACACGAAACTCGAAATTGTCTCGAATTCTTCGCAAGGAGTGTCGTAGACGCAACATATATCGAGTCTTGACCTATCCTACTAACTCCTTTCTCGTCTCTTACGATGCAGCTGTTCCCACTGCGCCAGGAATCATTTTTCTTACGAAGCTGATGTCACAATTTTCCTCGGTCGTTCGTTCACATTTTTACTAGATTTGATTTTCTATTAAAACGAACGATTAATAGATATTTTAATTCTCTCTCTCTCTCTCTCTCTTTCTTTCTACCTTTGTCTCTCTATCTCTCTCTTTTATTATATTTCATCGATTCGCGAATAAAAGGATTATTTTTTTATTCTTAATCGAACAGGTTTTACGCAATAATTCAGATGCATTTGCTTGTCATTCTATATGCACAGTTTTTCAAAGAGCAAACGTTTGTAAAATGTCGTGTACTTTCTCTCTCTCTCTTTCTCTCTTTTATTACTTTTTTAGTTATTTCGATTTTATTGCAATAAACGAATTGATCGCAATCTGTTGTTCCATCAGAGTCGAATGTAATATAGCGAACGCACGGATTTTTATTAAAAGTTTGCGCATATGAAACTTTAATGGTATGAAGTTATGCATATAGCCGTGAGAGGCTGTGGTCAACGAAACTTGATATCTATCCCTTTCACTTCTTTTTTTTTCCTTTTTACTTCTTTTTTTTTTCTTTTTTCATTTTTCATTGTTATTTTTATTACTACAACTCTGTGTGTCATCGATATCTCACAAATGATATTACATTTTATTAAAGGATATTGAATTTATTCCATCGGATTTTTTCTTTTATTATTGTGAAATTGGTAAATGAAAGAAAGATAAATAAAAGATAAAAAGATGTCAAAAGTAAACAAACAAACAAACAAACAAACAAACAAACAAATAAATAAATATATAATTATTCAAGAGAAAAACAGATATGAAATTTTATAAGAAATTTTATACCTATATATAAAATAAATATATATGTATATATATAATAGGGGATGTTATCCTTATCATCGCATACATAATATCTACCTATTATATATTCGTCGGAAATTTCCTTAGTCTAGTCCTTTATGCTTCCTCGATGTACATCCGGTTTCGATCGATTGCTATAATATTGCATTATTCGTGCGAACAAAAGCAGGGAGAAAGCATGTATCGATTCTTGTCCCTTGTCTCCTCCCCCCCCCTCCTTTCCCCCTTCTCACCGTCTTATTTCTCTTCTTTCCACTTATCTTGGGTCTTCGAGAAATCGAATTAGCAGTATCGATTTATTTACTATGACGATCGACAAAGAAAACGATCCTATTTTATTTCCTTATCGCACGTATAATAATAATAATAATCATTAGTAGATAATTATTTGTATTGCTTTGGCTTAAGCTACCAATTAGCACGTTCGAGCTACTCTTTCTCTTTCTCCTTCTCTTTCTCCCTTCTTTCCAAATAGAAATATTAGTATCGTAATTATCGTTAGCTGTGGTACCTCGATTAATCCTAACGAGACAACGCAAAATCCTTATTTATAAGGTTAGGAGAATACGATAGGGAAAAGAAAATTGTTAGAAGAGTTGAGAAAGAATGAGTCCGATCGCACCTGTGAACTGTTCTAGGTCCGTTCCAGTAGCCAGCCTAACTACGTTCCCTGAACGATATAATATTTCAGCCGTAGATATTTCTATTAATAACCTTCCTTCTCCTATACCCTGTTCCCTAAGGATTTTGAAGTAGAAGAAGAAGGAAAGAAGAGAAGGAAAAGGAGAAGGAGAAGGAGAAGGAGAAGGAGAAAGAGAAGGATGATGACGATGGTGGTGTTGGTGGTGATGGTGATGGTGGTAGTAAGGGGGTGACGAACTTGGTGGCTCCTTCCTATACGCAGGGTATTATTTCTCAGAACTTTGCGACGATCGAAAGAAGAAAAGAGAAGAAATAATGATAGAGAAAGATGCTGTCTGGTAAAAAGAAAGAGAAAGAGAGAGAGAGAGAGAGAGAGAAGCTGCCGCTCTGGAGAACCGGTTTTCATTCGCGTTTCTCGAGTGCGTCGTCTCGCTGTCCTTGTTCAGCACACGAGGTCGTTGGTCTCTCTGTCCTTGTCCCTCGCCACGCGAACGTCGAGCGACCGGCTCGATGCACCTGCAGCCGTGGCTGCACCGTTCATCAGTTACGACCCACCTTCTCCTCCTCCTTCTCATCTTCTCCTCCTCTCTTTCTCCTCACTCTCTTTCTACCTCATCGTCCGACGGTACGTACACGCGCGCACCCAGCGAATCGACCATCTTCCTTCCTTTTCTCTCTTACGTTAAAGTCGAGCTAACTTTCTCTCTTTCTCTCTCTCTCTCTCTATATATATATATACATATATATATTTATCTATCTATCTTCCTTCCTTCCTTCCTTTCAGGCTATCTCTCTCTATCTCTCTCTCTCTCTCGTACTCTTTCCATCTTCTTCTTCTCCTTCTTCCTCCTCCTCTTCCTCCTTCTTCTCCACCTCCTCTTTCTTCGTGCTCAGACCAAAGCCCATTACACAGCAGAACTTGCCCATGGAAGCCTCCAGGCTATCACCCGCAGAAGCCAATCTCACACCGCACAAAACGGCCCTTCTTTGTCCTCTCTCTCTCTCTCTCTTCTTCTCTTCTTCTCTGTCCTGCTCTACTGTACTCTGCTCTGCTCTGCTTTGCTCTCTCTCTCTCTCTCTTTCTCTTTCTCTCTCTCTCTCTCTCTGTCTTTCCTTCCTCCTCCTCACCGACGAAAACACCTAGCCGGACGAGCGAGCTCAAGACAAGAGTGGAGGCAGGAAGCACTTTGGAGTCTTGAACTCGAGGCGTGCCGATCGTCTTCCGAAGTGGACTCCGACTTAAGCCAACTCTCCATCTCACTCTTACCATCCTCTCTCTCTCTCTTTCTCTCTCTTTCTCTGTATTTCTCTTTCGATCTCTCATGGGTGATGCTTTTCCTAGGATCTGAACCTTTCGCCGATCCCCTTGTGGTCTTTGACCTTAATCTTTGGTAACGTTGTTATCGCGTTACTTGTGTACACGCTACCTCTCCTAGATGTTACGCTACATCTATCCCATACCTATGTACGTATGTACATATATATATGTGTGTGTGTATGTATATATGTATATATAACTCCCTTTAGTCCTTGCAAAAGGAGAACTCGTGAGAAGCAGCTCGTTGGCCGATTCTCTTGGAAATTTTCTCTATAGAAGATAGCTATACCTTAAGTAGTTAAGTCCTTCTCTTTAAGTCTCTCCTTCCCTCAACTATATTCACCCCTTCCTTCCCCCCACCCCCCCTCTCTCTCTTTTCTTTTTCTTTCTCGAAAAGTTTTTATTGAAAAGAAACGATCGAGGATCGTCGAATTTCTTTTAGAGTTCGAGTAACTCGAGATTGTTTTCACGATTTTACTGTCGCGCTAACTTTATAATTTTTTTTAAACATTTTCTACATTGTTATATGTGTGTCGTCGTGTCGGATACGAGGTTAATTAAATAATAATAAATAATAAATACGACGACTATTATTTCTCGTTGATTATATTTTATTCGTTGGGTCCGTAAATAAATGTTGATCGATTGAAATGTTCCTTAGAAGTTTGGCTGAATTTTATTTCGTTTTCAGTGGCGTGCGTGTCGGATTTTGGGATAAGGGAAAATTAAGGAAAGGTATAGGTTTGTCTTAGAGGGTTTACAACGAGGGTAAGGACAGCTTAGAAAAGGGCAGAAGTAGGAAGCGAGAAAGCGTAGGTGAAGATAAGAAGACGAGTGGGAAGGTTCTTGTTTAAGGGATGTTTACGTTTCGCCATCTTACAATTATGTTTAACGTAGTTGCAATAACAATAATGACGATGATAATAATAATAATAATAATAATAATAACAATAGGACAACAATGATGATGATAATCAAAATGACGATAATAGTATGTTAATAATAGACCAGTAACAACGTGATAATAATAGTAATAACGATAGTAATCATAATGACGATAACGAATTATTATTAAAATAAATATAATATCGATCGAGATCTCTTTTTCGTAGAGGTAAATATCGATTTTTAATGTTTTCAAGAATCTCGCGACTTCGTCGAAGCTGTTTCGAAGGAAAGAAATAAAAAAACGAAAGAGAGAGATACAGAGTAAAGAAAAAAAAGAAGAAAAAAAAAGAAAGGTTTGTGCTACCGATTGTTTTCCAAGCGTCATTACGTATGATTTATAAACAGCGAAATTCGATGGAAAATAGGAAAATTCGTTTAAAACGATTAGCGGCGAATTTCGTTAACGCCCGTTCTACGTTCTACGTTCACGTGGTTTACATGCTCGTAAAAGGATATACACACAATCATAGCGGTGTTAATTCCCCTCGCTGGACATTCGGCAAACACACCGATAAATGTTCACGTGAACGCACACGTCGACGTATAACGCATACGTGCCAGGGCCACGAGCTTAACGTCTAATACTCGCAATTGCAGTAATGTTAATTTCCTGCATCGCTAATTCCGCGTACAGGTACGCACTAAATCACAATGGACTCGCGAGGTTAATAAGCGGACGATTCGCGCGCGTTCTATATGTATGTATAAATGTATGAATGTATGTGTATATGTATGTATTTATCAATACGATGTGTATGTCTCCATATGATATGCATGTATTATCTCTTTATGTTAAAATATCGTTTTATTAATTAATCGCGAGTTAACACGATTAATAATAATAATCTCAAAGGATCCTTAGATCCATTTTTTTTATTTACTTCTTATTTTATTTTTTATCTTGCTTTATTATTATCATTATTATTGTTGTTGTTGTTGTTGATATCTATTTCTTTTTTTTTTGTTTTTTCAATTTCAATCGCTTCTCTAAAGAAAACTATATCGAGTTTTGTTACGAGCCATTAGTGTTAAACTAAAACGGAGTTAAATTCGAGTTTCTACGTGTGTGCGTGTGTATGTGTGTGCGCCTGTGCGTGAACGAAACGATCGATAGACTCGTCGAATGTTTTAACGGGCATGTTTCGTAGAATAGAGTAGAGTGGACTCGACAGGTGGTTTGTGACCGAGAGTTAGGTAAATCATTAGTATCCAACTATATGGCTATTTGTACGAGCCACGAAAAAGTCATTCTCTCTCTCTCTCTCTCTCTCTCTCTTACTTATGTTTATCATTTTTAAATAACTCATTTTCTTAAAGACTTTTTTTAACGATGAAATAAATTCTACCACTTTTTACACAATCCTTTCTTACCTCTATCTTCTAGGAATCGATTTTGAACGGATACGAACAATTCGATAGATTTCTCGTGATCGTGATCGTGCTCGTGATCGTCGTCGTAATCGTCGTTGTGATCGTTGTAGTTGTCGGCGAATGACTGAGGACTTTCGTTCGACTTCTACTCAATATCACAGATATCTACGTAACGCGAGTTATAAAGACAACAATATTCGTGTATATATACGCGTGTGTTTTTCTGTGTTTATACGTGTGTATAAGTATTACGCAATTTAAATTCTTTACTTTTTCTCTTTAAAGTAGAACAAAGGAAACTTATTCCTCTTAAATATAGTTCTTGTTATTTGTCCGTAATAAAATTCATGGAAATGTTATGAAACTTTAATAACTTTTACGTGTACTGTATAATTCGTACGATACTACTATGACGTACATACATATACATATACATATACATATATATATATATATATAAGTGGAAAAATACGTATACGTATATGCGTGCATATAATGTAAATCAATGATGAAAAGAAATATAAACAAAGATTAGACGATTAAACTCGTAAACGTTTTACTTCGTAATAAAAACGTAAACATAAACGTCGATTTCGATAGAAACGAAAGTTTCTTCTTCTTTCTTTTTTCATTGGTATTCTTTTTCTTTTTGTTATTTTCTTTTTATCTCAGAATCGTACCGATCGTTCATTCATAAACGATATCATTTAGATCAGGTATGAAATTATAATGCGGCTAGAAAATACATATATCGTCGAAATTGATCGCATATCATTTACAATGGGTTACCTTTGTTCGTAGTTATTTGTTCTTTTAATTTCTATAATTAACAGATTGCATATGTATTTGTATTGTGTTAAATCATTTAACGATACGTGAGAAAGAGAGAGATACGTATATATAAATTAAACTTGATAATTACATTAATATCTGAATTTTAACCGAGGCAGAGATAAAATGATACGAAAGGGAAGAAAAAAGACCAAGATAACTCTAGTAACAATTATTCGTTTCTAGTTTCTTAAAATAAAGAATGTAAATTCAATAATCACCCATAACGTAATGATAATGATGTAACGAATTCCATTAATTTCATGCAAATTCAATAGAGTACTAACGATGATGATGATGACGATGATGACGATGATGATGGTGATGACGATGATCATAATAATACTAACAACAACAACAACAACAACAACAACAATAATAATAATAATAATAATAATAGATCGTAATTCATATAAGCTCGTTGCTATATTAATCGATAAATAACATTATTTTACAAAATCAATTTCGCAATAACAATGATATAATGAATACGATAGAACACGTTGAAAACGTTGCTTCCTTTTCATAAATATAACTCGAGAGATGTATAAAAAAAATATATATATATATATACATAAGTACATGTATGTATATGTAATGTACGACGTACGTGTATGACAGTTTATTTCAATTTGAGATTATGAAGTATAAAATGAGAAAATCGGATTAAAAGTGGATGAGACATCATTATGATATTTCATTGATAACGAGGTAAGATTATAGTATGCAGAAGGAAGTGCATACGTATGCTTGATGGTACTTATGCACAGGTCTGTTCGACAGGTGGTTTTTCGAGCGGAGAATCAAATCGTTAGGCAGACATCGTAGTAGTAGGTATACGCCACTCTGAGAAGATGCCTCGAGGCTCGACATCTTTCGTCTCTCTCTCTTTTTATCTCTCTCTCTCTCTCTTTCTGTCTCTCTCCCACTCACCTATATCTACTGTGTTTTTCATACACACTCTCGATCGGGAACGACCCTAACACTAGAGAGAAAATCGACACTTGTGGTCTCGTTGTTGCCTGCTTTAACATCAGCATGGCTCTTTCGAAATCGCTTTTTCTCTCTCTTTCTATCTTGCTACCTTTCTCTCTCTCTCTCTCTCTCTCTCTCTCTCTCTCTCTTTTTCTCTCTCTCATTCTGTGTATATCTCCTTCTTTTTCTAGCAAATTCACCGATCTTCCCGATCCTACCCAGTATTTTTAGGGTCACGCGAACTTAAAGGTATCTCATCTTCGTGCCTCCTCTCGGCGTAACAATTTTCAAAGCTTTCCTCTCGATCGTATCTTTTCTTCTTCTTCTTTTTCTTTTTCTTCTTCTTCTTCTTCTTCTTCTTCTTCTTCTCCTTCCTCTTCCTCCTCTTCCTTTTTTTCTGTTTTCTTTTCTTTTCCTTCGTTTTTCTTTCTTTTCTTTTTTTTTTCTTTTTTTCTTTTCACGGGAGAGGAATGGCAGCGCGAACGTAGAGAACTTTGCCGGACTAAGAAAAAGTTTCATCGTTCGATTCGTTCGATCGCATTTCGAAAAGTGCGCCGCGCGTAAAAGCGACGCCGATTGGGGATGAAGCGTAAAGTTTAAAAAGAGGATGATAGTGAGTTCGACGAAACGGAAGCTATGCCGTTGAATGTTATCAACGTAAAGAAAGTTTCGAATTCTCGCCTATTTCAAATACACAAATATATATGTATATACTTGCTGACAAAGTTAAGAAACAAAGTAATCGTTCGTTCATTTTTATTCAATATTCTTTATCTTCCGGAAATAGTTAAAACTAAAAATAAGACAATGATATAATATTTCATAGATCGACCAACAATATTATACTATTTTTAATTTCGACCTATATATCTTACAAGATAAAGAATATATAAAAATGGCCGTAAACGATTACTTCGTTTCTTAACTTTTGTCATCATATTATATAATATAATGTCAATATATATATATATATATATATATATATATATATAATGACATGTATATGTATCAGTTGAAAGAATTAAATGGAATCGCCGAGTTTCGATTACTTTTAACATTACCACATACAAGAACACGAAAGAGGAAGCTTAGGATAACGGAAGTCGAAGAAATGAAGATTTTATGGTGTCGAAGAAGGAGAGGAGAATAAAACGGGAAAGAAACGGGTGTAAGAGAAGGATGAGGAGAGTTAGCTGGTATAAACTAAAGCGAGGTAGCCAAGCGGAAAGCTTACGATCCGCACGACTTTTCTATCGTTTCCTTTTCGTTGAGGTGAAGGTGAAGGAAGAGAAGGAAGAAGATGAGGAGAAGGAAGAAGAGGAAGAAGAAGAAGAGGATGAGCGAAAGAAAACGACTCTCTTTCTCGTTAACCAACGACAGACTCCACTCGACTTAATCGATCTTCTCTCTTTTTCTTTTGTCCTCTGTGTCCGTAAACGAGAAGAAAAATATATCTGTCCTTTCTATGTTCACAAAATTGGATTTAGGGTGTCCTTTCCAAACCCCTCAGCTACTAATTTCTTCTCCCTTCTTTTCTCCCCTTGTATTTCTTTGATGAGAAAGAGATAGAGGGAGAAAGAGAAAGAGAGAGATAGAAAATTATCAACGACGATCGTCTACCCTTGTTTGCGTTTATATCTATCCCTTTCTTAAATACCGTGGCTCTTATTGTATTTGTTCTTTTTTCGCATGAGTAGATAATGATATATATGTATGTATGTGTATATATATATATATATATATATATATATATATATATATATATATAAAAGGACAACAAGAACGATACGCTCGAACGAACATTTTACAGTCATTTTCATCGTTACTGAGCTCAACCCTCGGCGAAGATTCGGTGGTAGTTAAACGACAACGATAAAGGTGATTCTGAGGAATTCGGGTAACGAAATTTCTAAATAGAAGAAGAATAAGAAGATGAGCGAAAAAGATATATATATATATACACACACACAAAGAGAAAGAGAGAGATAGAGAGAGAACCTTGTAAATTGGACTTAGCTAAGATCCTATTTTGTCCTTGTAATTCTAATTGGCAGCGATAATGAAACGGTTATTCTCTCAGTCTTGAAGCGAATTATATCCCTTGCTCCCTTCTCCCTACCTTTTCTCCATCCCTTTCTATCCCTGTCTCTCTCTCTCTTTCTCTCTCTCTTGGTCCATCTATCCCTTCTTTCTTCTCTATCTTCCTTCCTCTCGTCCTTCTCTTAAAGAGAACGACGAATCTGTGGAATTCTCACGGAATATTTCCGAATAGTTTCGCCAGGAAAGCGATCAACCATAACCACATCTCTCTCTCTCTCTCTCTCTCTCTTTCTCTCACACACATACACAATGTACGTTCCCGAAAATCGAGCCAAGCTTCGACGGTTTTCACGAATGAGATTGTCGATCGTTCGAAGAACGAACGGACGGACCGTACTTCGCCAATTTTTGTCGATTTCATTCTCATTTCAAATAACTTTCGTCGATATAACAACAACAGCAACAGATCCTTTTTTTCTTTCTTTCTTTCTTTCTTTTTTGTTTTTGTTCTTGTTTCTCTCTCTCTATCTGCACGTGTGTGTGTGTGTGTGTGTATCTATCTGTCCCTATCTCCATTGATAGTTGATATTGTCGTTCTTTTCATAGATACATATATGACATATATATACACACACACACATGTATTCAACGGTATCGTCGATTTTTTAATTAATCGATTATTTCGTTCGTAACATCCCTCTTTTGAGTTTCTTTGAATGATCAAATTTCGAAGTCGAAGTGTTTTTGAAAGGTTACGTGACTTTAGTCTTGTACGAATACATACGTTTGATATATTCATGCACACACACACACACGCACATATATATATATATGCGCGGCATCTTGTAGGACATCTCTATAGCGTCGAGAAAGTTTCTTTAGGAAGTATGTGACTACTGAAGCCTCGAGAAATTAGTCAGAACGTTCTACCGTATTTCGAAGTTTCGAAACGTCGTATCAACAGCAACATGGGGGATTCTCGCATTTCTCTGCTTTATCCAAAATACACATGTCTCAATCGCGTAAAGCTACCTCGCGAGACTAATTAGTTCGTGCTTTATTAAGAGAATCGCCCGATGTCGTCTTCTTATCGGATATAATATCAGTACTATTAACTTAAAGTATTTATTCTTAATGAAAGACTGTATGAAAATGAACACGAGCAAGTACTTTGTTTCTTTTTTTTTTTTTTTTATCGATTTTATCTTTTTTCCTCGTAACAAAATTTCATATTTAAATATGTAAAGAAAAAAAGGAAACCGTCAAAGTTTCAAAGTAATAATAAATTAATTAACACGGACAAATAATTGTTTTAACATTAATAAGTTAAGTAGGTATTTTTATAAATGGATATTAAATGAAGAATCTGTCGTTGATATAATACCCTATGTACGTACGTATGTATGTACACCTATGTATATATATATATGTTAAATCGTATACCGAGTCTCGCATGGAAATTCTCTTGCAATTCATCGTTAGACAAAAATGAAAGAAAATCGAGTGGATTGAATTCATCGTTCGTATCATATTATCAGGATCGATTATCATCCAATTTTAGGATATCGTAATTTTCTATTGTAATTTTATAATGAAATTGTTCGTAATTTTTGAGGCGTTCTCTTTCCCATATTCTATATATATATTTACTTTATAGACAGTTCGTGTCATAGAAAATATAAACAAATAAAATTTCATAAAGAAAGAAGACGTGTTCTTTGATCGAAATATTCGCCATTTACGAAAATTGCTTTTTTTTCTCGTTTTGTGTTTGTTCGATATCCAACGTAGAATTCAGCAATCTCCCCCTAAAAAAAAAAAAAGAAAAAAGAGAGAATTTGAAGGTGGATCGAGGATCGTCGATCCTCGATTCGTTATGGGATTAACTCAAGCAATTGGACATACTTCGAATGGAACCAATCGGATAAAGAAAAAAAAAGAAACATTCTATCGTCTTCTTTCGATTTTCTTTTCTATCGTTGGGTAATATTTGTGCGTTTTCAAACTTGGTATAACTGTAAGAAACATTTCGGACGAAATCTCTGAAAAAAATGTCCGATCCGATCCGACTTGACCCAGCTGACCCGTCCGACTCGATCGGTCGTCCCGTTTGCTTCTGTTTCGTCGTCTTCGGTCCTATCCGAACCTATTCGATTTTATTAGATCTTATTTGGTCCAGTTTGGTCCTATTTGATTCGATTCGTTCCTGTTCGGTACTGTTCGGTCCTGTTCGGTACTATTTTATCCTATTCGATCCTATTCTATCTTGTTCGATCCTATTTGATCCTGTTATGTCCTTTCTTGTCCTATCAAGGAATCTACTATTAATGATCAGTAAAGCATGGTTTTACTAACTCTGACTTATTCGGTCGAACACAAAAACAGGATTCTATTGTTACCAAACTTTCTGGTTATAGTACTATGACGAACCATCTCCGAATATATTGATAAGTCTTCGTTGATATTTATTATTAAAACTGCTTTGTTAATTGCTCATAGAATTTACAACGAACCAAGAGAATTAATCGTTCGATTTATTATTCGATATTTACGAAATTCTTCGATCACATCGAACCATGTATTTCTTTTACACTAAACTCAAAATTAATTGTCTATATCAAATGGATATAATTGCTGACGAAATAACTCGTAAGATAAACGTTCGTTTATCATTTACAACTTTTAATTATTTATAATCGACTCGATTCAATATCTCCAAACTCTGTCAGCATTTGCAATACCGAAAAAGATCAGATAGTTTTATTGTATCCGTTATAAAATAATTTCTATACGCTGAAATGCGGACGAATTTAAAAAAAAAAAAAAAATAGCATACACGTATCTATCGTCTTACTTGCGAGGAGATACATTGGAAAAGAAAATCGAGAATAAGAAACGTCTTTCACGTGGATTTTTAATCTAACGGATAAAATCATAATGGCGTTTCGTCTTCGTGAAAACGCGAAATAAGAGTAGCGTTTGCCCGATAAATCGTGTCGGCCATCGTGCACTTGAAATCCCTTGGACGAGATTAAATTTTCCCTCTTTTCTTTTCTTTCCTTTTCTTTTCTTTTCTTTCCCTTTCTTTAATTTTTTTTTTTACTATTTCTCTTTTCTCTTTCTTTTCTTACCGTCCCAATCAGTTTCTTCGTGTCTATAAAGTCTCTTTCGTTTATTCGTCCACCGCATCTCCTTCCGTTTCCTTTAAATTTCCGCAAGTAAGGTAGTAGATCGATCTATGAGATTATATGAGCTTTCTCTCTCTCTCTCTCTCTCTCTCTCTTTCCTTGCTTCCCTTCAATTTTGCTCATTAACGTTTCTCTTTGCTTTCGGTGACCGTCGTTACACTATCGACAAGTTGTACGTTCTAATCTCGAGTAAGTTGCGACGTTCGTTCATCATCATCCTTCCCTCTCAACTTTATCTGAAGGCGTCTTTGCGGGTCAGAAGAGTCGACCCTCTCTCTATAAACTCGAATATCTGTTCGAGAGAGATCGAGAAGAAGAAGAAGAAGGAGAAGAAGAAGAGGAAGAAGAAGAAGAATAAGAAGAAGGAGAAGAAGAAGAAGAAGAAGAAGAAGTTTCGAGAATAAAGTAGCGAAAGAAGGAGATGGTAGGACAGGGAGGTTTGAGGGGTAGGTAGAGAAGGACGAGGGGGGTGGTGAGGGTGCGGAGAGGAAAGATTAGCTGGTTCAAACAGAAATCGGTAATCTCGCGGATGGAACGAATTTGAAATTTTAATCAGTCTACGAATTGTTAGGAACGTTACGAGGAGGGAGTGAGAGGCGAGGGTGAGTGGTGGGTGGCTGGCTGGTGGGGGGGGGGGAGGGGAGGGAGGAGACAGAGCTAAGAGTGTGCGGAGGAAAACTCTGAATTAAAAGACAGTGGAAGGAGAGGTAAAAGAAGTTAGATAACTCGGAAATGGAAGGATAAAGAGATTGGATAGCGTCGCGTAGGATTAATCCTGTGTTATTAGTAAAACCAGTGGACAGGTAGATCGATGTTGGACCATTAGAAATGTCAGCGTCTATATATATATATATATATATATATATATATATATATATATATATTGGTGTCAGTCTACAACCTGTCCAAGGCAATCCAAGTTTCGTGTCTTTTTGTTTTTAGATGGACGTGCATTCGTTGGTTGTTCATTCGTGTAAACTCTTCTTCGTATCTTTCTTAAAACGTCTAACTCTCCGCCCGTCTTTTCTTTCTCGTATTTCTATTTCTTTCTTCCTTTTCTTTTCTTTTTCTTTTTTATTTTTTTTATTTTATTTATTTTTTTTTTTTCTTGAAGGATATACACGTTAAAGAACGCGAAGAGCTGGTGCCGTACGATCCTCCTGATCGTGCAACTTTTGCTACTACCGAACGAAAATCTCTTCCCACTGTAATTCTTCCTTTTCCGTGGTTTAATCCCAAAGGTAAACCGTTTCTGGGATGATGGTGCAGGTAACTCGTTTCTATCTACGATAGAATCTCCTTTTCTCATATCTCCTTTTATTCCAGCTAAGAGTTTAACGCCCGACGACGGATCGAAATTGATAATATCGTTGGATAAATAATATCGTTATTTAATTAAATAGATTCTACTAGCGACCGTTAGATATTATCGAAAGGAACTTTCGAAAGCTTGTTGTTGTGTTATAAACTAAGTGTCATATATAATAAAAACTTACGATTCGGTAAACTCAAAGGCATAAGAATACCGGATAGAACGACTAGTAATCGAGTAAGTTGACCATAAAGAGCAGGAGATAGATAGAGAAAGAGAAAGAACGAAAGAAAGAAAGAAAGAAAGAAAGAGAGAGAGAGAGAGAGAGGATGATAAAAGACTGGAGAGGGGAGATGAGCGTTTTCCAATTAGGCCAGACCGGATCGACGTTTATACCAAGCTGAGAAACCCGTCGGAGTCGTCCTGATCCCTTTCTTCTCCCCACTCCTTCTCTCTCTCTCTTTCTTTCAGCGCGTGGCCGTCCTTGTCTTCGAGCGAAAAAAAAATTGAAAAAAAAAGAAAAATAAGAATAAAGTTAGAGGTGAAGGAGAGAGAGAGAGAGAGAGAAAGATCAGGGAGATCGAGCAAGACACGATCCACATTCAGTTCCTTTCCCACAGTGTCCGGTAGGCCAAAACGAGCTTGTCTCTCTCTCTCTCTCTCTCTCTTCTTCTTCTTCTTCTTCTTATATTTTCTCTATCTTTTTCTCATCGTCATCATCGTTGTCGTCGTCCTCTTCTTCCTCCTCCTCCTCCTCCTCCTCCTCCTCCACCTACTTCGCTTCGAGGCAGCCTTCCGTCGACCGACTCTCCTTTCCTCTTTTTTCTTTTTCTTTGACTTTTTCTTTTTCTTTTTCTTTCTTTACGAGACTGTGTAAGCGTGGCTGCAACCTCCTTTTTTCTTTTCTTTTATCTCTCTCTCTCTCTCTCTCTCTCTCTCTCTCTCTGCTTTTTCTTTCTGTCTCTGTCTCTCTACATCTCCCTTCCCTTTGCCCAGAAAGTGGTAGACAGGCCACGTGGCCGTATCTGGAATGTGCAGCCGGGCTCACGCCGGCTAAACATATTTTAAGTCCCTTTCCCTTTCCTCCTTTGACCCTTTTATCCCTTTTCTCCTCGATTCGTTCTTCTTTAAACATCTTCTTTTTCTTTTTTATTCGTCTCTCTCTCTCTCTCTCTCTCTCTCTCTCTCTCGTTCTCTTTGTTTTATCTCTTGTGCAACTTGTTTCCAGTAGCGAACAGGATTATCTTTCGGTTCGCAACTCAACGGGAAAAGGTAGATTTTTCGAATCATTCAACTCATTATCTCCCTTTCTTTCTTTCTTTCTTTCTTTCTTTCTTTCTTGTATTCTCTTTTTCTATCTCTTAAAATTTTTTCACTCCTTCTTCCTGTTTTTATGGTACAATGATAAGCACGAGGGTTTAAAAAACGCACGTTCTTCGCCGTCGTCGTCCTCGTCTTACCTTTATCGAATGAAAAATCTTTTCCTTTACTACTTTTACTTGGAGAACGAAAAGAACCTCTGTGTAAAGTAATTACGATCTGAGGGAAAGAGAGAGAGCGAGAGAGAGAGCGAGAGAGAGAAAGAGAGAGAGAGAGAGCGTTTAAGAAAGAAATGTAGATAGAGCATGGAAGAGGAAACGGTGGGAATCGAATGGGAGAAAAAACTCTGCGTCTTTTCCTTCATCGTTTCCACTGTAATTTTCTAAAAGCTCTATTCGCTCTGAGATAAATAAAGAGGGCAAGTAAGTACCTATGTGTGTCAAGAGTTGCCTCGTTTTTCGATGTAGCATCCGGAATGAGAAAGCCTTCCGTAGTGCAACGCAGGTGCCTCGTGAAAAAACACTTTGGATTTTTATTTCCCTCCTTCCTTTTTTTCGTTTTTTTTTCGATTTTTTTTTTCTTTTTTATTTCTCTTTTTTTCGTAATTTCGTTCCCCCTCCCCCTCCCCCCTCCCCCCTCCTTCCTCTTCCTCTTTTCCTTCATCTTATTTTTTATTGTAATTATAATAATTATTGTTGTTATTGTTATTATTTTTTTTTTTTCATTCTTTTCTTTTATTATATCCCGACGAAGGCGGATGAAACAGGAAATACGAATAAGCTGATGTTTCTTGGTTTTCATTTGCAAACGTAAAGTCAGGAAAACTCGTGGAAAACATGTTGTTCCAAGCTTTTCGATACTTGTCTCCTTTTTCTCTTTCTTTTTTTTTTCCCCAGACAGATAGACAGACAACAGACAGACAGACAGACGTACTACACATATATACATACACGCGCGTACACTAGCAAACAACTCTATTTCTATCTGGTATTATTCATCTTCTTCTTCTTCCCGCGAGTGTAAACTTTTTTGTCAACGTACAAGCCTCAAGGCGAACACTTTTCTCTCGTTTCTTTTCCCTGTGTTTTATAAGGTGGAAAACAGTGTAAATGTATACGGCTTTGTGCGAAAACCGAGGTCGGCTTTTACGATGAATGAACGCGGTCAGTCTCTGAACGGGGGTATTCGAAAAAAAAGGAAAGAAATAAAAAACAAAAAACTATGAAAGAAAGGCAGAGAGGAAGAAGAAAAAAAAAGAAAAAGCTTGTAAAGTTGTTACGCTTGAAGCAGTACGGGTTTAAAGCCCGAACGGGTTTAAAGTTAAACTCGCTTCGTGTAATATCTGTATGGTGTGACGAGGTGCACATGTTACCCAAATTACGTGTATAGGTGTATATAAGTATAAATGTATTCATTGCGAACCGATCGACCTTCGTTTGTATCCACACAGGGGAGAGATTAACGATGAAAGAACGAAAAAAATATGAGAGAGGAATATTTTTTTCTTTCTTCCTTTTTTTTTTCTTTCTTTTTTTTTTCTCTTTTTTTCCCTTTATATATACACGTATACATAATGTTTTACGAACATTTGGTAATTCGTCATTCTCAATGGGCAATCGCATTTGATAGATATAAAATTACGATAGAAATTATTACGTAGATGTTAACAATGATAACAACAGTAAAATGGATTAAAATAAATGTGAAATAATTCCCATTTGTAGGGAAAAGTTAATAGAGAATAGTACGTGAAATTTTATCAGATTTTCCTTTCTCTTTATTGCCGAACGAAAAAAATTCGACAATTTTACGAGCCTGTCAAGGGAAATAAGAATAATCAAATAAATTTTACATTTTGTCCCAACCCCCTCCTCCTCGTTCTCCACACCTAGTTTATAAGCTTCGATAATCCTTTGTTTTTCTAGGCCGGGTTTTCTCCTTTTCTTTTCTTTTTTTTTCTTTCTTTTCTTTGTTTCCTCTTTTGTCCCTCTCGCCATTATTTTTATAACCACGTCCGTACGAAAAGCGATATTTTTAAACAAATTTCGACAGGATTCGTTACGACGATAATACCGATACAGACTTAATAAATAAAAATAAAGAAAGAAAGAAAGAAAAAAAAATAAAAAAGGCACCATTCATATCTAAATCTTCAATTTCGTCGCATAAATCTTACAAAAGGGCAGCTCTTTCTCTCTCTCTCTCTCTTTTTTTTCTTTTTTCTCCATCCTTTTCTTCGTCTCGTTGAAAAAATTTTTCCTCAATTTTTCCTGCGGCCCCATCGAAAAAAAAAAAATCGCTTTTGACCGTCGTGGATCGTCGTTCTTGTTGCAGTACCAGGTATAGAGACGGGGGTTGCCTGTAATCAGCTTTTCGTGGTGCATATTAAAAGATATTAAAAGCAATCTCGTTAAAAGCGCGATAGAGAGATTTTCCATAGTCGCACGCGCGCGCTCACCATCGTCGTGGTTGGTTGAATATGGGGAGGGAGATGGAGATAAAGATAGAGATAGAGATAGAGATAGAGATAGAGATAGAGATAGAAATGTAGATAGAGATAGAACGAAGCAAGCGAAAAGGCGAGAGAACTTTTTTTTTACGAGAAAGTAAAATGTAGAAATATCAAGTTTATATAAACGTAACTACACATCCATGATATCGTGCGTACCTATTAATTTATTATTTATCATATATTAAAAAAAAAAAAGAAGATATACACGATTTAACGAAATACGTTTTTATCTGTTACAGGTAAATCTCTTCATATTCGATAATATAACCAGACAAATTTGTAACGATCTACGAGTGAAAGACGTCATGCTTTGATCGTCAATAACTACTCTGCATCGATGACAATCGATCGGATTATAATTGCTTTGTCTCTTACTACGCTTTGAACGTATAATTTCGTAAGTAAAAAATCCATTCTACTCAATAATCATTGGGAATTAAGCCGCAAGGAGAAAAAATATCGTGATTAATACTCTCGTATGTTATCTCGAATCGTATTATATTTATTTCATTGGAGAGTTAATGGCAAAGGAATGATTTTAAAAAGAGATCAAGAATAAAAAGGAAAATGGAAAGAAACGATATCGAGGTCGACGACGGTCAAGAAAACGATAGAAACAAATAGGATAAAGACGATTTACTAAGGTTCGAAAACATTAGAGAAACGAGGTGCAGGTAGGAGGGGTAGGTAGGTATGTACATGTGCGATACCAGTTGCGCGTACTTTCGACCGAAACGTAAAGCCCAGCTTAATCCGAGGATTACTATTAATTCGATCAGTTCTCTTCCCCAACTGCGCAATCCGTTCTTAATGAGAAACTAACGAAAAGTCGAGAGCGACTTGAAAGACGATGTTGCTGATTCCATCTTTTATTTTTCGTTTTTCTTCCCTCTTTCTTCTTCCCTGTTTCTGTCTTTCTCTCTTCTAAATGTTCTCTCTCTTATCCCCTCCCCAAGCACCTCCTACCTCACCATCTACGTTTTTCTCTCTTTTCAACTTTTATCGATTCCTTCTTCCCGTTTGATTCTCACAATATTCGCTTTTGTATAAAAAGTAAAAAATATATAGAAAAGAATAAAGAAAAAGAAATGAAAAAGAAATTCGTCGCTAACATTCGCAAGATCCTGTTATTACATTTATTAACGAAAAGAAAAAAAAAGTAACGAAGAAAGAGAGAGAGAGAGAGAGAGAGAGAGAAGAAAAAACATTCCCGAGTGATATCTGAAAGAGAATATATACAAGATGAGTGTCGTTAAAATATTGAAGATGTATACTTGCATCTTGCATTTCTTATCAATAAATAAGTCGTTTTCTTTATGTTTACAATATCTGTATTACTTATTTCTATATTTAATGTACGTATATTAGAAAAGCAACGGCAATAGGTACATTTATATATTATACGTGTGTGTGTATCAATTCGTTGGAAACCGATTGAAAACTTCAATTTCTTCGTCAATATCAATAGAGTATCGTATTATTTCGTTTTTATTAAATGATCGTTTTGCAGGCAGTAAATAAGGGAGGTTAATTAAAAAGACTAGTACAATAAACGAATGGAAGGAAGCTGCGTGTGAAAAAGGAGAAAGAGAAAAAAAAAAGGAAAAGAAAGAGAGAGAACGAGAGAAAAAGCTCGATAACAAATTTGTTTTCGATATCGCGAGATAATATCGAAACGAGGCGACAAACAGGGGTCGTGGAACCATAAAATTTTAAACAACCTATCGCATCCCCTTTAGCTTTTAATTCGTAATAGTTGCGCGTGAACTGTTAAACGCTCGTTGTTTTGGATTTACATACTTACTTAACTGACTTATTTACTTACTTACTTACTTACTTACTTACTTACTTACTTATGTACGTACCTACTACTTACTAGGTACAATAAAACCTGACGACTTAATCGATGACACCTATCAATGTTGTATATGTATTATATACTTGTATCTATCTATCGAAAGTAATCACAGTTGGTGAGAGTATTGGCATAGCAATTCTAACGGTGTGCTGGTTAAGTCAATTCGTTTAAAAGTGCGCGATAACGTCGAAAACGATTCGTGGATGCAAGTTTACGAGGCCAGGACAGGAGTAACGCTCGATTTCTCCCTTGGATTTTAGAACCTCCATCGATAATCGATAAATTGCGGACATAAAATTAATTCCGAGGACGTTCATTGCGACCTATCCCGCGTATTCGATGGTTCTCTCTTTCTCTCTTACTCCCTGTGTGTCTATGTTCTTTGTCCTATGTCTCTCTTTCGCTCTTTGAATCTCTCTCTTTCTCTTGGAATCTTTCTCTCTCTCTCTCTCTCTCTCTCTCTTTTATATTCCTCTCCGCCTTCAACGCGAGTACTCGTAGAGTGTGAGGGTGAGATATAGAGAGAGAGAGAGAAAGAGAGAGAGGGAGAGAGATATAGGGAGCCGTCGGATCTGTTAAATCGATTTCATTGTTCCGAAACCGCAACAATGGCTGCGCTCTACACACCAGCCTTTTAACGTTCCCCTGCGTTAATCTAAAGATTATGCGGTGTGTTCCACTAGTAGCGGCTTTTCTCTCTCCCTCTCCTTCTTTCTCTCTCTCTCTATATATCTCAATATCTCTCTCTCTTTTCCAGTTCAGTCGCAACTTATGATAACTAAAGTATCTATGAGACCACATCGAGATCGTGTAACGAGATATTCAAGTAGTTAGAGAGAGAAAGCATATTTCGATTTCCTACGAATTAAACTTCGATATCGATACTTGAGCATACACACACACACACACATATGTGTATATATTTATATACATACCTAATAAGTTTTACGTAAACGAAAAAGGAATATTCCTCCGTCGACTTTCATCGAAAGCTAATTTTCGAAGGGGAGGAAGGCAAAAACGATTTCTTATCGATATAAAGCTCTATTGCTAGTGTCATCTCATAAATTATAAACTCAATAGGAAAATATATTCCTGAGTATGCAAAGAAACGTTCGTATATACTTTTTATCGTCATTTAATTAAAACGCACATACACATTTATTTCTTTTTTTTTTTCTTTTTTTTTCTTTTTTTTTCAACAAGAAAGTTTATTTATATACGGAACGAGTAAATACCTATGCGTTTTCATATAAAATTAATATAAATTTCGTTATCAGAGAAGATGAGAACAATAAGAACAACAACAATAATAATAATTATCTTTAGAAGATTAAATTAAAAAGCAGGAGATCCCTTTGGTCCCTTCTTCGATGTCGCGAGAGTACCGAATATCAACTCGAAGCAAACTACGGAGGCGGATACGCCCGAGGAAAGAAATGCGAAAGGATTAATTAAATTCCACGTAATCGAGGATGTTGTCGACAAAAATGAATCAACGTAGAGAGAAACGATCGGAGAGATATCGAAGCTGAGTTTTTTGTGGTAAGGACGATCTCACAAAGATCGATCCTTTTTCGATATCCTTCTTTCACGTCAAATTCTTTCTCGGTCCAATTCTTTTTTTTTTTTCATTTCTTTTCTCTCTCTCTCTCTCTCTTGTTTAGGTCCTCTCCCTGCGTCTTTATCGTTTGCTTAATTACTATTTTTTCTCTCTCTCTTTTTCTCTCTCTGCCTTTCTTTCTTTTTCGCTATTTTTACATCCCTCTAAATTTTAAATAATAATTTAGCAACAATGTTCTCGTATTACGATTACTAGTACATACGTATATTAACGAACAATAGATGTTAATTGCGAGACGTTAATATAGTCAAACACATTTTGCAATCTCTCCCTTTTTTTTTTGTAAATTATAACGAAGTAAATATTTTTCCATTCTAACATTTTTCTATCTCTCTTTTTTTTTCTTAGAAAATTCAAAGATCCTTGTCCTGGATTATCGCTTGCTTAATTGGTCTAATTAAGCAATCTCTCTCTCTCTCTCTCTCTCTCTTTCTTTCTCTTACTCATTTTCTTTTCCCAAGATTGCAATGCTTATCCTCGGTCTTCGCATCGTTTAATTCACTCGTTTATTGAGCCCTCTTTTTTATTTATTTATTTATTTATTTATTTATTTATTTATTTATTCTATTTTTTTATTTAAAAATCTTCACGAGGGATTCGTATTCTCGACCTTCACCGTTTTCATTTTATTTACTCGCGGTCTCTTCTCGTTATCTAATTTTCTTTCAATGCAACACTGTTCCTATCTATCTTTCTATCTCAATCTCTCTCTCTCTCGTTTCTTTCTAGGTATTAACAATATCAACACTACCGCAAGCTCGTTAAATTCATTTCGCAGCCTCCGTTAAAGCGAAACGTTTGCTCTTTCTCTTCTCTTCTCTTCTCTTCTTTTCTTTTTCTTTTTTCTCTTTTCTTCGTTCCCCTTTCGTCTACTTCTTTTTCTTTTTTAACCGTCATCGTTTTCTTTTCTCTTTTCATACATATTACGAATCATTAAATTTCTAACGCACGTGGCTCTAACGCGATTTACCTTAGCCCAAGTTGTTGAAAAGCTTTTATGCTGATATATAAGATTAAATCTTATTCGACTTTTATCCCTCCTATATAAACAAAACTTCATTGTCTTCTTTTCTTTTCTTTTCTTTTTTCCCTTTTTCTTTTCCTTAAAAAAAAAAAAAAAGGAGAAGGAAGAAAGAATAAAATCGAAGGTACGACGTTGAATCGTCTAGTTGTTGATACATTACTTCGAACTCTTGGGACATTGTCGAGAAAATCTTTTGATAGAAAGCGTAGTGTGTCAATGCTTATCAATAATATCGTGTAGTCGATGGAAAGGAATAGTTGGCTGTATTTTTATTTTCTTTCTTTCTTCTCTCTCTCTCTCTCTCTCTCTCTCTCTCTCTCTCTCTCTCTCTCTCTCTCTCTCTCTCCCCTTCTATTTCCCGGACGAGAATAAATTGATTATTAAAAGGACGCATTGTAATGCATTCGCTTGGAAAATCGAACAGACCTTGTCGTTCGAGAATCGAGATTGCTTCTTACCGTGCATAAAGGATAATGGTAAAATGACATCGATCGACAGAATAGAGTCGCAATTTCTTTTTCTTTTCTATTCTTTTCTTTTTTTGCTTTTTTTCATTTTATCCTCGTATCACATATTGTAAGAATAATAAAAAAAGATAGATACAGAGAGAGAGAGAGAGAGAGAGAGAGAGAGGGAGAGAGAGATTGGGAAAAAAATTAATCGAAAATCATTTGAAATCATTTATTTTTAATATCCATTTAGAATCAATCTAAAAGGACAAACAATCGCAGGTGTCTTAGTCTCATACATAAATTCATATCCTCGACACGCACGTTTTAAATTACTCGTTTCATTAAGTTGAGTCAACCAATTCCTTAAATACGGATGTATAATAGATATTTAAAAAATTGTATTCTTCTCTTTTTTCTTTCAACAAACCGTTGAAAAGATCATTTCAGAGTCCAGATTTATTTGAAAATTTCGTTAAATCGATCCTGCCAGACCATTTCCTCGCGCTCTAAATTCCCTTCTTGCTTGCTTCCTTCCTTCCTTCCTTCCTTCCATCCATCCTTTCACGAAATGTCTGACGGATCTGGCAGTTGTTGGTGGTATTGATAATGCGGAGCACGTAAATACCATGGAAGTAAGTAACTAGACGAGGAAATGGTCGGTTGGAGGTTGAGAGGAAGGTTAACGAAATAGCACGCAATAGAGTACGGATCACGCATCGTATCTAAAGCTAGTTTTGCTTCCGTTTGATTCGAAAGGTTCACGTCTACCTCCTAGATAGGTTGAAATGTAGGGTAGCTAGGTAGATAGATATCTATGCTAGATTTAAAAAAAAAAAAAAATACAAAATAAAAAAACGAAACAAAAATGGAAGAAATAGAGAGAAGTATAGTTGGGAAGGAAACAGAGGAGGTATAGTTGAGAGAAGCTGGTAGAATACATGCAGAGAGAGAGAGAGAGAGAAAACTCCGAGCAGCTTCGTTGCTGCTGCTGACACCTATAGCCCATAGTAGAAGGGAAGTACCTACCACACCTCTGAGCGGAAAGGAGGCCAGGAAGAAGGAACGATGGATGGGCCTGCTTGAAACCAGGCTTGCTTGCCTGCTCGCTTGCTCGCTCGCTTACTTGCTTGCTCGCTTCCTTGCTTGCTTGCTTGCTCGTGCATACTCACACCAACAACTAACTTCGCTATATACCATATTTGTGAACATAAGACGCGTATACATGTACATATTTATGTATCTCCGTATGTATATAGGATATGCATGTACCTAAATATATCGTGCGTTGGTTCCATTTTAATAGATATCGTGCGAATGTCCTGAGATAGGAGGATAGGGTAAAGGACGATAGAAAAGAGTGTAAGGTGGTATATGGTGAAATTTTTATCAACGATAGATATTATCGAATCAAATCGAAACTACTTTGTCTCTAAGATTTTCTTTCTTTCTTCTTCTTTTTTTATTATTATTTTTATTATTATCACGTAGAGCAATTTACAAAGGGACGTAGTTAAATGGTCCAGGCGCATGAATTTATAAATAATTCATTCGATTCGTTCGGCCATGTATACGTTATTATCATGGAGTCTATGTAGGTGGTAATAGGTAGAATATAGGTGGGATATGTATTGTTAGGTAGAGAGGTAAGATTTATTAAGAGGTCATTAAAACGAGAGTCGTTAAAATTCATCCACCGAGCAATCTAACGGCACCTTATAAATCCAACCTTCTTCCCCTTTCTTCATTCTGCTTTGTCGATGGCACACACTACCCAGGGATTTCTCATTTGCGATCAACAATGCTGGATTAAACGCCGAATTCTTGTTTGGCCGAACAGTTCGTAGAGAAATTAAAGAAAATTGGGGAAACCTATCGCGAAAGGAAATTTCAATATCAAGGAAGGAACGCCTTTTCACTTTTACGCATCGTTCTCGGTAAACTGTACGATATTTAACATAGGCTATTTCGATGACCCTCGTCCCTATTTCGATGACCCCTTCTACTCCATTCGTCTCACCCTACTTCTATTTACGACGTCTAATAACGTTTACCTAACCAGAAACCTACCTTCGACTTTTCCTCGACCTAACATTTTTCTAAATCTTTCTAAATTGTCTCTCTGGCTCGCTTAGGGAACACTTCGAACGAATCGTTCCAAAGGATTGCCCTCGTTTTGTCTAACAATAAGCCGAAGCTTCTTTCGATCGGGACGACTTATCTTGCGTGTATGTGTGTGTGTGTGTTTTTTTTCTTTTTACTGTTTCTTTTTCTTTCTTTCTTTATTTTTTTGAAGATGTTCTCTTTAAAAATTTCTATCCTATTCTCTACGCTTTCAGATTCTTTTTTTCTTTCCCTTTTTCTTTCTTTCTTTCGATTATTATATCTATAAATATTAAATAAATAGTCAGTATTTGTAATAAAATATAATTAAACCTTGAGCAATTCCGACGCTTAATTATTTTATACCGATCAAGAAAAAAAAAAGAAGAAGAAGAGGAAAGAAAAGAAACGTTCGTACGATAATTTATTTTACAAAATAATGATAATAGTGGAAATAAATAGAGATAATCACGATAGTTACGATGGAACCTACTGCAAAATCACGTAACGCTAATTAAAAGGTATATAATCCCCATTAATATATTGTAAAAATACTTTGCGTCGTATATACAGACATATATACATAGATAGTACGTACAATATGTATGTATGTATGTATCTATAAGCGTTATCTTGAGAGAGTAAATTCTCTTTTTGGAGAATAGATCGAGAAGAATAAGGTTTATACGTCGACCGGAAGCCGATCTTACCCTTCGTTGTGAATCCATGAAGAAGAAGAAGAAGAAGAAGAAGAAGAAGAAGGAAGCCTCTGGCAAAGAAGATAAGCAAGCGTGCGAACCGTCGACGATCGGTGCTTTCCTTGCATTTCCATACCTCATTTCCGTGTGTACTCCAGTTCCGACAGTACCTATTAAATACTACTGCTTAAGGCGGTATTACAAACATAGTTTGTGTGTGTACGTGTATATACATATATATATATATATAAATGTGTGGATGAAGTAGTTTAGATAAATACGAAATAACATTTAAACCGAGCCGTCAATGACAATTAATATCGATCGAAAAACACGTACGTATTAACGACAAATTTTAATACAGTAAACATATATATCTATAGGAATTAGAAAGAGATAGAGATAGATCGACAAACACAAACATACATAATTCTCTGAATAATATAAACAAGCTTTGAAAATCCTATCATCGTTGATATAAAGCAAAGAATTTTTTTTTCTCCGTTTGTCCGTCTCCGTACCAATCGTATGAGAACAATTTTATAAGAACAAAAAAAAAGAAGAAAGAGAAAAGAAACAAAGAGAAAAGAAACCAAGAAGAGGATTTAAACGATATTGGACATACCTGGGCCAATTAATTGCAACCTTGTCCTAGAACACTGACCATCTTCGTTCTTGTCTGGAATCCATTTGCTGAATGATCGTTCATCTCTCTCCCTCTCTCTCTCTCTTTCTCTCCTTCTCCTTCTCCCTCTTTCTCTTTCCCTCTCTCTTTCGTGTTCTAGATAGAAGGATAGGTGCCATCGCAAAGGGTAGAGAATCGAGGCTTCCCTCTCTTTGCCTGCGGGTTATCGTCGGATGCGGAAGATCAAACGTTGAAATTCTCTCGAGAAGCATGCGTAACACCACCCTTAGACCTTACGAGCTAACCCTTTCTTCACTATCTTCAGTGATGCATTCGTTCACGTATTTACCTACATACGAATAGCTAACTTCCTTTGATTCGTCTTTCGTTCGACCTCTCTCTCTCCCTCCCTCTCTCTCTCTCTCTCTTTCTCTTTTTATTCCATTCATACTCTCAATTGATCAAATCGGTCAATCGAATTTTTAATACGAATTTTATTTATTTTTTTCTTCGTTTTACAAGACTTCGTATCAGAAATTCTCATCGATAACGTATCGCTATTTTGAGTGACCTTTCAATCGCTGCAAATGTGATTCAGAGTTTTCTTTTCTTCCATATTTCTTTTTTCTTTTCCATTTTGTTTCACGATATCTTCGAAGGACGATTTGTTGCATCTCGCGTCCTACTTCGATGATCTTGTTCCTCTTTCTCTTTTCTTTTTAATTCCTTTCCCTCGTCAGATTTTCTTACCAGACGAATTTGAAAAAGGTTAGTCTGTTATCACTTCGCGTATAAATTTAGTATAAATTTAAGATCTGATATAGAACACAAGGAGATCAGATATTCGCATGGACGGATACGAGCGATATTTTGGTACTTACGATACTCTCGTAGTATCAATCTCGATATCTCGTTTCTCTCTCTCTCTCTCTCTCTCTCTCTCTCTCTCTCTCTACTTCTTGTTTCTTCTTTCTTTTTTCTCTCGATCCTATTTTCCCTTTTTCTTGAAATTTCCTTTTTTTTCCTCCCTCTTTATTCCCTTGTTCTTTTCCCCTCCACCATCCTTCTTTTCTTCTATTATTTTCCCTGGGGCGCAGCGTCGCCACCTTTAGCAAAGTTTCGCTATACCCTTAGGCATTATTTAAAACGGAACGTCGACGTTCCGCATGGACAACAGCAAATTCTTCTTTATACCTTGCGATTATTAAATCTATGAAACCGTATGCGCGATATTTTGACAAAGGAAAAGTCGAAATCACAGTCTGTCGCAATTTTCTTTTCTTTTCTTTTCTTCCTTTTTTATTTCATTCTAGTTACTGCAAAGAAGAATACTTAATATCGTTTAAAACTTTACAAACCTTCCCTCTTTTCTTTTTTTTTTTTTTTTCATTATCCCTTCTTGCCGTAATCGATTTTATAATTACGAATTCATCCGATCGCGAAAATAATAAAAAGAAACGACTTAACTTTCTTACGCGCGTATACTTGTATATCAAAGATCATGGTTAAAGATCAAAGCGAAAAAAAGGAATAATAATAATAATAATAATAATGACAATAACAAAAAATTACCTATTATAGAAATCTCTCGGTTTAATCCGAATGATGACGTCAAAATCAGAAACCACTGACTCGCGTAATCCTCGTATACGATTAACCCGTTATAGTCGTCGCTATCGTAATACCAAGAACGAGCTTGGCGTAAATGGGAAATAGCGTGGGAATAGTTAACCACGTTTTCGACAGTTAATTATCGCCTTTCACGAATAAACGCGCGCGATGCTTCAAAGTGTTGGTTCAACAGAGGAAGAGACCTATACAGAGAGCGAGAGAGAAAGAGAAAGAGAAAGAGAGAGAGAGAGAGAGAGAGAGAGAAGAGTAACAGCTTTGAAATCTTATGTCTCGTCTAGGTGCGGTTTCGAAGACTTTGAGAAGGGCAAGAGATAAAGATAGAGAAACAGATAGGGAATGAGAGAGAAAGACAGAGAGAGAAAGAGAAAGAGAGAGAGAGAGAGAGAGAGAACATTCCATCGTTGTATCGTTGTCTTTGTCGTCGTCGTCGTCGTCGTCGTCGTCGACGTCGTCGTGAATGCACGACTGCATTAGCGGCAGATTGCATTTGTCCGCTATCGCGCTGCGAAATTATGCACCGTTGAGCACCCCCCGTGATGTTATTTCGTAGCGCAAATAATTAGTATTCTGGAACTCGCGCATCTTCCTCTCTGTATAACCATCACCACTACTACCAGTACACTACCACCACCATCGGTGTACGGTACTGTTGCTACTATCAAAATCAACCCCTGATCTTCGTCATTTTCCATTCAATTCCGCATACATATCTACGCACAATTTCTCTCCTCCTCTCTCTCTCTCTCTCTCTCTCTCTCTCTCTCTCTCTCTCTTTCTCTTTCTTCGTGTTCCTTCTTCGTTTCCAGCATATAGATTCAAGATTAAGTTGTATTTGTTGCGGACCCGTACAGAGATAGTTATATCGTACTAGAAGACGAACTCTTAGCTTCGAGTTTAGATATCTCCTACAAAATACATGTTTTCCACGTCGTATCTAGGATCACCTAGATATTCTTCTCTCTCTCTCTCTCTCTCCCTCTTTTCCCTCCGTCTCTTCATCTTTCCACGTAGGTTCTATAGCAAGGTTCGCGACGCGAGCGTAGTGTACGCGCCCGAGCGCGTAAAGCCAAACGTTGGGGTGACGAGGGGGATAGGGTGAGGAGGAAGAGAAGGAGGAGGAGGAAGGGGGAATGGGGATGGGACAGAAGGTGGAAGAGGGTGGACGTGGAGATAGAGATAGAGGTGGAGGTGGAGGTAGAGGTGGAGGTAGAGGTGGAGGTAGAGGTAGAGGTAGAGGTGAATGTGAAACTGGAAGTGGAAGAGGTGGAGGTGAAGAGGAGGATGAGGATGAGGAGGAGGAGGAGGAGGAGTGCTCGGTGTTAGAGGGTCGAACAGTCTCGCACAAGCGCGCCATTGCAGCCAGCAAACTTTACAGGGCGACGACTGTTTTGTCTCGGTGATTTGCAGCATCTGCACATAGCACCTCGAACCAAGCGAGTCAGCCGAGCGGGAGTTAGCAGCCAAGCTACTAGCAGAGACCGAGAGAACTCTACTACTACTAGTACTTTCTCTCTCTCTCTCTCTCTCTCTCTCTCTCTCTCTCTCTCTCTCTCTCTCTCTCTCTCTCTCTCTCCTTCTGTTTCTCTGTCTCTTTCTCTTCTGTCCTGACCTGACCCGCCAGTCCGGAGCCCATTCTGTATTACGCTAGGATGAAATGGAAGCATCGAGTTGGCTCGCCGAAAACGTAGATAGAGAGAAAGAAAGAGAATGTGTATGTATATATATATATATATATATATATATGTGTGTGTGTGTGAGTAAGAGAGAAAGAGAGAAAGGGTAGTCGAAGGAAAGGATGTGTTAGGTATTATGTCAAGAGTTGGCCTCGGGATCCCTAGACGGAAGAGTAAAAGCCGCGAGAATTATTTGAAATTACTACACAATGCTATCTCTCTCTTTCTCTCTCTCTCTCTCTCTCTTTATATATATACGTATGTGTGTGTGTGTATGTATAGCAGCCGTTCCTTAGCAATGGTCCTCGCTCTTTCTTCCTCTCGCAAAGTTTACCGTAAAGAGGCGGGTGTTAGGGGGCCCAGGGAGACGAAGGGCGGTGGAGATGTGAAGGGTGTTGGAACATCGTTAATTTCGAGCACAGACGGATCGTATCTTTTATTCGCTCTATCTCTAACCAAAAATATAATAATACTCACTCTTTACACGAACATAGATACATATACCAGTATGTATTTATCTACGTAACTCCGTTTATCCATTTTGTCATTTTCTCTCAAAGGGTCAACGTTAATGATTTCCAAAGATAATGAGAGGACCACGTTTAATAAAGCTCCCAAATGTGGATGACGAATTCCATTCGAACGTGCATAATTGAAGTACTCGTGCATGTGTATGTGTGTATTTACGTACGTACGTATATATGTATTATCGTCGTTTATACGCATACACCAACTTTTGTATCCGTTATAGAAACGTAATGTAACTTTGAAGTAGTTATAACGTTTAAAGCTTGGCTTTAAAGCCACTCCCTGAATCAACCTTACTAAACCGTGACCCAATTTAGCAGGTAAATTACGACAGATAATCTTCTATTTACTTGAAATTAAAACGGAGTGGAAAAAGAGAGAAATGGATAGAGAAAGACGGAGAAAAAGAAAGGAAGAATGTAATATTCCAAACAGAAATAGCAGAAGCAGAAGTAGCAATAGCAACGGCAAAGCTCCTTGACTAGTAACGAGAGAAAGAAAGAATTTTTGCAATTTTTTTTTTCTATCCTTAGAATTTCTAATGTCGTAGCAGGAACACGTTTGTTAAATTAACTATCGTTAGCCTTTCCACGGGACGTAGACGAATACTTTTCCTTTTCCTTTTTACTCTTTCTTTTCTTCCTTTCTTTCTTTCTTCTTTCTATTTATTTATTTATTTATTTATTCGTTTCTAAATCGTTTCAACGATTTCTCTCACTTTTTTCTGACTCTTTTTTCTTTCGGTAATTCTCGAGATGTACATGGATATATAACGATATCAGTAGAAAATGAATTCGCGCGAGATGAAACTAAAGATACAACTTGAGAATACTTTAATAATAATTAGATCGTAAACAAGTCGGAGTCTCGTTGTACGTCAGGTTTATATGAATGAACGACGTTTTCTCTCTCTCTCTCTCTTTTATTTTTTTCGTCATTTTTATTCGTCAAAGAAGTAAGGAGAAGATAGGTAAATGATGAATAAGAGAAGGATAAAGAAATCAAAGAAATAGCTCAGAGAAAAAAATTGAATGAGAGAGAGAGAGAGAGAGAGAGATAGTAAATCGTACTTTAATCGGAAGACGTTGGAAAATATATACCATAGAAAAAGGAGATCGTAAAATTGCAAATATTCTGTCCTGACAGAAAGAAAACCAGAGAAAACGAGAAAGAGAGAGGAATATGAAAGGCCGAAGAAAGTCTTTCAAAACGGGTCGATGTTTAAAAATTTAGAGATAGAGATAGAGTAGATGATAAAAATCAGGAATCGTACCTTCTCATGACGTCTCGATCGAAGATTTCGAATAGTAAAATCCAACGTAGAAAAACGTGGAGAGTCTAATGGCGATAGTAGAAAGAATGACATGTTTCTGTAGTGTTTGCAAAGAAAAGAAAAGTAAAAAAAAATTACAAATTTCTCTCTGTCTCTCTCTCTCTCTCTCTCTCTCTTTCTTTTTCTATCTCTATCTGTACTTCCTAAAAGAATCTCAAGCTTCGATTCTCAAAATCGGATTTATATAGAAAACTGAAAGAGACCGGTTGCTTTGAAGAGGATAGTGTGGGGTGTGAGTGGGAGGATGAGGAGGAGGAGTACAATTTCTTTCGATGGATCGATGGCAAAGTTTCGAAAAGTGAGAGGAAAAGAATGAGAGAAAAATAAAAGGAGAACGTAATAAAATTGGTAGATCCTGTAGAACGTAAGTGAATCTCAGTGCCGTAGAAATGTTGGTTGGATCGAGAGTATGAGTGGAGGGGAGTGAAAAGAAGGATGAAGGGGTGGGAATATGACGAAGGGCAAAGAAAAAAGAATTCAGAGGTTGGACGGTAAAAAAAAAAGAAAAGAAAGAGAAAGAAAGAAAGAAAGAAAAAAAGTTGGTCGTGTGCATCAGCATCATGGACGACTTTGTCACGTGAAATTCTGATAACGTAGCGATCGTCGTCGCGGCTTCATCGAAACTAAAGGGAAGGAAAGAGAAGTTAAGTGTAACACGAACGGAAAAAGGACAGGAAGTGGTAAAGGAGTGATAAAAGTAAAAGTAGATGAAGAGAGAAAAAGAAAAGAACAGAGAAGAGAAGAGGAAAAGAACAAAGAAAAAAGAAAAGAAAAAAAAAAAACTGGATACATACCAAGAAAGAAATGAGCGTCAGGGAGGAAGGAAAAGATTTCGTGGAACGTAAAAGACTTCGGTGGAATCTTCGTTGTTAACTAACAAGAATCCCTCGAGATTCGTGAAAGATCCCTCCCCGGTCTGGGACTGTTACTTCTTTCGAGCAGCAAGTAGTAATAGTAGTAGTAGTAGTAGTAGTTCTTCTTCTTCTTTTTCTTCTTCTTGAAAGTGAGGTTCGATTTCATCGATGTAATTTCGAGAAGGAATGGGAAGAGGAAGAGGAAGAGAGAGAGAGAGAGAGAGAGAGAGAGAGAGAGAGAGAGAGAGAGAGAAGAAAAAATAAACGGTAGCGCGACAAGAAGGAGGTTGTAATGAAAGTATCAGACTTTCTAGAAAGAAGTGCACGATTGGCAAGGAGAGAGAGGGAGAGAGAGAGAGAGAGAGAGAGAGAGAGAAAAAGAAAAAAAGAAAGATAGATAGATAGATAGATAGAGAGAGAGAAGAGAAGAAGCAGTTTCGAGAGACAATTCCTTCATCCGAGAGAAGATCGTCTTTGTGTTCGGGAATATTCTTTGAAAAGTCGCGTAGACGGAAAACTTAATTGAAAGCCCTTATCCGGATACGTCATAATGTGACACTCTCCTTCTCGCGAGTCGTAGGAAGCAGCAAGCAACCAACCAAGCGAGCGAGCGAACGAGCGAGCGAGCCATTACCGACGATTAATTAGCGGCCCTTTATGAATTTCGCTGTGCTTTTATCGACTCCTAGCGATTGCTTTTCCACTTGACCGTTTAAACTCGTCTCACTCAACACCGAGCTCACTCATACATTCTCTCTCTTTCTCTCTCTCTTTTCTTTCGTACCTTTTCGGTACGACGGAAGTATCGTGCACGAGAGTACACCCTGGGGCAATCGAGAAATACTCCGGGAATTCTGGATTAAAGTGAAACTTTAGTTGGCACCTGGTTCTCGACGAGGAGCATTATGAACGACAGATCGAGTAGAGAACGAATGAACGTATGAACCTATGAACGTACGAACGAAGCTACGGAGTATATAGAAGACGAAGACGCACGTAACCGTCACGTGCACGCGATATCCGTTATATAGAAGTTGAAATGGTCTATGCTCCATCGCCTCTCGAACCCTCAACCACCGTCTTAACCTATATAGTTCGGATGCTCTTTGATAAACGACAAGAACTCGGTTCGGTCGGTCGACCGTATCTTGAAATAATGCATGATCATTGACGTTTACGAAGCTCGGTCTAGAAAACGATGAGAAACTATCGTCACTCAACCGGCAAAGCAGTCATCATCCTCTCTCTTTCTCTCTCTCTCTCTCTCTCTCTCTCAACCAACAACACCCTCCAACTTCTTTCTTCAGAAAGAACTCGATTTTCCGATCTCGTTTTCTCTTCGACGGTGGTATCGTATCGTCGGAATCGTGAATCGCGTACTTAAGTTAACTTTGAGATCGAAACACATCGTATATACGTAGGTAGGTATATATGTATATATGTATTGGTCGTTCATCGTTCAATCGATCAAAGTAAAAAGGTAATGCGTTATAAAATAAGTGCCTTTCGATCTATCTACTACCTTTTACAAGGAAAAAGAATTCCTCCATGATTTAACATTGTACAATAATATATTTATGTCCTGAATACTTGTACGTATAGATAGATATTCTTACATATACATTGGAAAACGCAAGAGTAGAGAATCTTTGTCACCGTTTGAAGTAAAAGAGAGAAAGAAATACAGCGAGCGAGAGAAGAGAGAAAGAGAAAGAGTTGCGATATGTTTTCTTTTACGGTGTCACGACGATATATATCGATTTCGTTCGGAGGATGCGTCTAGGTTCATATGTTTTGCCTTGCTCCATTACTCTCCGGGTATATTGAAAATCGTTGGCTCGTGTTTCGCTAGTAGCAGCTCGCTACATCGAAAATATATCTATCTCTATCGGTAGCTTTAAAAACGCATTTTTTTATCGCGTAAGTACGTAAACGTGATCACTTTCTCCCGAGATTGTTCATTTTCTTTTTTTCTTTATTATTATTATTATTATTATTATCATTATTTTTTTTTTATGATATTACATACAATTTCGATATATTCAGATCATAATAGGATTTTACTCGTGAGAGTAAGGCAAAAGAATAACGAATCTATGATAACTATTCGTACTAGTTCTACTTTAATAATTAACTCATTTATTTTATCATTATTATCTTATAATTAAATCATAGACATAAATTACGGACTATATCTATATATATACGAAGACTCGTGGGAGGTTAAATTTTCTAGAAGAGAAAAAAAAAATGTATAGAAAAAGAAGGAGAAAAGAGAAGATAGGATCAAGTAATTATTTTCTTCAATTATTTCTTTCTTTTTCTTTTTTTTTTTAACCAGTCAGAATTCATCGAATATTTCAAATACTCGATATCGCTTCGAGAGAATCGAAAAACATGACACTTAAGCTGTTCACAGAATGATCAAAGAAAAATAAAAAGAAGAAGAAAAAAAAAGGAGAAGAAAGCATCGAGTCGATTATTTTCTCAAGTTATTTCTTCCTTTTTCCTTCTCTCTCTTTTTTTTTTCTTTTTCTTTTTAACCAGTCAGAATTCATCGAATATTTCAAATACTTAAGCTGTTTACAGTATGCTGAAATAAAAAGAAGAAGAAAAAGAAGAAGAAGAAAAAAAAAGAAGAAGCAGAAGCCAAAGCATAAATAGAAGTAGAAGTAGTAGTAGACGTAGATAAGTAGAAGAAATCGATCGACAAGTCGATCGGCAACGTCGTTGGAGAGAGTTTGTCGGCTGATCGACACGTGCCAAAGTAAAGTAATCGAGATTCGTCTCGCGTAGCAAGAGCTTTCCTTGAAAGGGACTGCGAAAAGGGAATGGTGGGTGGCGATGGTGATGGTGATGGTGGTGACGGTGGCGGCGAGTTAGACGACGCGTTCGTCGTCGTCTTTCAAAGGAAGAAGAGAAGAGAGAGAAACGCAAAGAGAAGAAAAAGAAAGAATGAAATAGAAATGAACAGCGAAACGAACGATGATGGGATCTATGTACGTATGTATTTATGTATGTATGTATGTATGTATGTATTTACGCGCGTATGTGTGTATAGGTTTATATAGCATATTTTTACTGAAGATACGGTTGAACACGCACGTCTATCTCAAAGATTCCTTATCGGGAGTCCTCTTTCAGCTCGCCGGATCTGGAAATCCCTCTTTCGATGCGTAGAAAAGATCCTTAATTACGAGATCGTTTCGCGATCCAGACGCTAAACCAAGTTACGGAGTTAGGAAACGAAACGACTTTTCTATGGAGAAAAATTGTCTTGCTGGAATAGGATAGAAAATATACGAAGGGAAGGAAGAGAATGGACAAAGAGAGACAAATAGAAAGAGAGAGAGAGAGAGAGAGAAGTATAGCCTTGTTGTTAACGCAATGTGCCAGAGAGAATCGAAAAAGCTCACCGAGCCGCTTTTTCCACGGCGTTCCTCGCGTTTTCCTTCTCTATTCTCTGTCCTTCTCGCAATTAAGGTGCCTCGTTACTCCTCCATCGCGAGTAGTTTTATCCAGCACCAGCACCACCACCAGCACCACCACCAGTACCAGTACCAGTACCAGTACCAGTAGCAATAATACCTGCAGTTAACAGCAACGTTCTCTCCCTTACTCGATAAGACACCCTTGTGCGAGAACGCACGCGAGATAAATATTCGATTGGTTTATTCTCTTTCTTTCTTTTTTTCTTTCTTTCTTTCTTTTTTTTCTTTCTTTCCATTCCTTTCTTTCTTTCCTTCTATTTCTTAGGAAAGATCGACGAGTTAGGTTGAATTACGTTCGCAAAGGTGGTGGCTCGTTAACGAGGAGGAGTTACATGGAGGATGCCTCCCCTTTCGCTTTAATACGGCGTTTTCCGTCTAAACTACGACATCTTTACGAGTATGTATATATGTACGTTATACGTACTTATCTTACATAGTTACACACACACACACACACACATATAGAAATATATATGTATGTATTGTATTTTCTTGCAATCGCGGATTAACCTACTTGGAAGAAGGGATTAATCTTCGAGCACGTAGTATCCTATGTATTTGCTGCGCATCATTTGTTCCGACGCGCGGAAGAAACGAATGGTTCTTGAATTGCCTTGACGATTCTTTGCCGATAGTTCCTTTTCTGAAGATTAGAAAGAAAAAGTACTTAGGAAACTTGTAATAGTTATTTCTTTGATCTGATTTTCTTTTTTCCTTCCTTCCTTCCCTCTTTTTTTTCTTTTCTTTTTTCTATAATCTATCGAAAGGTGCGGTAGGGTTTATCGTTATCGTACAAGACCTTTTCGTTTCGAAAAAAATATGTCGCGTCGATTCACTTGTTAACTTACATCTTTACACACACATACATATATATATATATTGTTTTGTTTTGTTTTTGAGAAGAGAGAAGAGGAAATAAACAAAAATACAACCGTAGAAAATCGATCGCGCGAATCCCCAGGCACATCGATTATCCTTCCGCGTGGAATCACCAAAGAGACGTGACGACCACATTGCCCGCGTATTCTCCGCAACGAGCGTGGAAAATAGATTACTCTATCCGCTCCGTATGAAAAAGAATCGCGTAGGTTGGACGGGATAAAGGATGGCCTTGAGATTGCCTAGTCCGAAGGGTGGTGATGTAGCGCACGAGTGCAGCGACCGACGTTTAACCGCGACCCAGCGTTGTTGTAATAAAGATTCTGCTATACGCAGAAACGAGAAAGAGAGAGAGAGACAGAGACAGAGAGAGAGAGAGAGAGAGAGAGAGAGAGAGAGAGAGAGAGAGAGAGAGAGTAATTCGCAAAGACCGAGGAAAGTTCGTAAAAGGACGCGTACAGTTCATTTCGAAAGTTATTCTACCCGTAAAGAGACACATACATACATAAATATCCCTTTTCGCGGCGTCAAAGTGAAGATTTTCCTCGTGAAAGATGATCTCCTTCCTTGATCTCAACGACACCACTTCAGATTTAACGCGAAATTAAGATGGAACCTCGTAAACTTCTCAACTACTTTCTAAACTTCTTTTTTTTTTACCCCTTGGATTAAAGCGACGATGAATTTGTCTCTTGAACGATCTTTCCTTTTTTTTTCTCTTTTCTTTTTCTTTTTTTTTTTTTCGTAGTAGAGACACGGAGAGAGAAAAAAGTTTTCGGGTTCGTTAGACGAAGTTTTTCGACACGACGGATGAATAAATGAATGAATGAATGAATGAATGAATGAATGAATGAATGAATGAACGAATGGATGGATGGATGAATGAAGGAAGGAAGAAGGAAGAAACTGAGAAAAGAGCATCGTCGTTCGTGTCGCCTTTTAAAAAAAATCTTCTCATATGTGTGTTAGTAATTTATCTGTAATACCTATACATACGTATACACACGTGCGCACGTAATCTCGGAGAAAGTGGAGGAGGAAGAGATGTTGCTATTGAAATTGATACGTCCCATGTAAGAAGTGAAAAAAGTCGTTTTACGAAAGAAGAAGCAGGTGTCGCGGTGCACCAAAGGAACGTCCTTCAGGTGACACGCGTGTCTAACTATATAGGTCGCGAGAGTCTTTGTTAGATGAACAAGTAAAATAAGGGATCGAGTTGCGAGCGTCGTTGTCGTCATCATCGTCGTAGTAACCTAAGTAAATATCTCGTATATAAAGGAAGATCGTGCAAATCCGAACGGTTGAAAAAGATCAGCCATGAATTTACGAGAGAGATCATTAACTTTCATGGCGCGTATATGTACCTATCTACCTATCTACTTACCCACGAATTCGTTCATGGTTGGTCTTACGTTATATTTTATGTTATTTACAAGCGTGCTTGAATGTAATGGATTTATATATATATATATATATATATAGGTCGATTTATTATAGACGTATATATATATATATATATGTAGGTCGATTTATGTGTGTGTGTATGTGTACATACGTACATATATATATATGATTCTTGGCGCTTTAAATCGGCATTATTTAAATCTCCAGGCGGGAAATCTAACGAAACGGGGATTCGGAGGATTTGAGAATCCGTATTCGAAAATATAAGAAAAAGAAAGGTTACCGGAGGAAGATAGTAGTACTTACTCGAAGATGAAGAGAGACGAATCCGTGCTGGTCGAGTTAAAAACTGTAGATCTCCTTCACGAGTTGGAAAGAGAAAAAGAGAGATAGATAGAAAAAGAGAGATAGAGAAAAAGAGAGAGAGAGAGTTCTGGACCGGTTGTCTGCTCTACCACCCGCGAATCAATACACTTTCAGTGCTACCAACACCATCGTACAGGAAAAGACAACGAGAGGAAGGGAAAAGAGTGTAGAGAAAAAGTGGAAATACTACGAAGGAATGAGAAAAGGTTAGAGATAGAGAAATAGAGAAGAAGAGAAGAAGAGAAGACCAGGACCATGACAGAGGAATCGAAAGCTGTCGTCTCTTTGTGTGTACGAGAGATAAAGAGAGACGTAACGGGGGTGAAGGAGAAACGATGAGGGTGGGAGGAGTCCAGAGGAAGGAGTATAGAGAGCAAAGCAAAGCTTCCTCGAAACTGCCCGTGGAAAAACCAACGATAATCCCTGAGAGAGTCTTCTCCTGTGTGCATCTCGGTCTCCGAGTTCTTTTTTTCTTTTTTTTTTTGTCTTCTTTCTTTATCTTTTTTTTTTGGACTTTCTTTACTTATTTATTCATTTTTTATCCTCCTCCTTCTCCTGTTTTCTTTCTTCCTTTTTTTTTTTATTTTTTTTCCTCGTTTTTGTTTCTGTTTTTTCTTTTCTTTTCTTTTTTTTTTTTTTACTACTTCCATCCCTCCTCCCGTTTTTCTTTCCATCGCACGTCATTCATCGTCGTTACTCTCAACAACCATCGCCATAGCAAACATCATCCCTCGGCACCCTATCCTCGAGGATATCGAGGAGCTTCCGCAACACTTGTGATCCCAACTCCTCCATTGCAATCCCCGTCTTCCTTTCAATTTCGCATTTTGAGTACGGTTATATGTTGTGTAGCGTCGGATGGTCGAGGGAGAGAAACGACGCGGCAATTCGTAGGGGAGGAGAAAGAGAAAGAAAGAGAAAGAGAGACAGACAGAGACAGACAGTTGTAGCGTGTCTTTCTAGACGGAGATGCTTCAGAACGGGAAATATATAGTACCTACGAGTGCACTTAAAAACTATGTGTGCGTTATATAGTAATTGTAAACAAAAGGGGGTAAAGGGGGAAGGGTGGTGGTGGTGGTGGTGGTGGTAGTGGTAACTCGGCTCGTTTCTTCTCTGATTCGTGGCCACAGGTGGGCGGGGAAAATATATATTTGTGTTGCCAACTTTTCCAATTAGTCCAGACACAAAGAAAGAAAGAAAGAAAGAAAGAAAGAGAAAGGAAATAAATATATAAAAGAAAAAAAAAAGAAATGATATTCCTCGCAATTTCCGAATTAATAATAATTATCGGCTTATATATCTTAGTCAAAGACGCATACGTTCCATTAAATGATAATCAGCACGCTTTACTATCACTTTCTTTCTCTTTTTTTTTTTTTTAATTTGCTTCTTTAATTTTTTCTCTCTCCTCGATGATCAGTTCTAAGAAAAGAAGAATCCAATTTGTTGTGTTCTTCTTCTTTCTCTTTCTTTCTTGTGTTCTTTTTTTTTTCATATCTTTCTTTTTTTAAATAGAGAACGAAAGTTACCGGCGTTAATGATATTTCTAAAGGGATGAAAAATAATAATACAAATAAATAAATAAATAAATAAATAACAGAAGAAATAGAAGAAAAAGAAGGAGATGATGAAGAAGAAGAAGAAGAAAAAAAAATAGTAGTAGGTGTTAAATAATAAATGTGATGAATTCAATCGATAAATCGCGCCCACCGACGAGGTTAGATACTCGACACGTGAAGTGTAGGGTTGGGAGTGTAGCGAATGGAGTAGGCTAACCCCCGCTTCGTTCGTTTTTCTTCCATTTTCCGAAAATAACCACTTTTCCAGATGTTCGCGCCGTTAGAACCTGCCGAGACGGCAACGAATATTGCTAACTGTCGATACTTTTCACGCATTGTCGATAGCGATATTTCGTGATACGGGGATGATATCGAAAAACGATGCCTCCTCTCTCAAACACAGTTGAAAACTCGAAATATGGAGTTGCTCTGGCCATCTCGGTCAGGCCGGTGATTTCCATAGTTTTCGATTAACGATTTCGCGACTTCTTTCTTATCTTTTTATTTTTTTTTTATTTTTTATTATTTTTTTTTTTGGGTGGGATAGAAGGAAGACTCGTTATCAAAGAAAAAAAAAAAGAAAAAGAAAAATCATACTCTGTTAGAAATTTTTGCATTCGATCGTGCCTCGCGCATTTTATAATACTCTACGAATTTTTTTTCTCGATCGATCAGATCAGATCAGATCAGATCAGATCAGAGTTTCACATTTTCACGGTTTCACCTTTGTTTCGACGCGCTTTAGGTTAACTAGAGATTTAAATTCTATTATGCGAGGCGACGAAATAGAATCCCGCGGAAAATGGGATATCACGTATCTACGTGCCGTGTTATTACGTTAGGTACATACGTTACGTAAAGTACGTAAGAACGTAAGTTTCACTTGGAAAAGATTTTCAATATTATCTCGAAATATTCGATAGGTCCGTTTGCACATACCTAGGTATATACGTACATAGTAAATAAAAGAGAAGATGACGGAGAGTAGGAGATAGGGAATACTCGAAAATTCTGTCGAATTAAATCACGAGTCTTAAATTATTTTTTTTTTTTTTCTTTTTTTTTATGGATTTTCTACGAGGTACATCACGAACCATATCGTAACGTAACGTGACGAGTATTACAAGAGTAAATCGATATTACGTTTAACGTATGATTTAATAGAAATTCCGATTGGATCGTTTAACGTTTGCATTCACTTACTTATACCAAATTATTCGTACTTTGATATCAATTTCGAACAAAAATCAAATAAAAAGAAACGTCTACATAAACTGTGATATTCCTCAAGAACAAAAAAAAGAGATACATCAAGGTTCTAATCAAGTTTTAATTAATTCGTACGACAGAGATTGAAAAAAGAGGGGAAGAAACACGCAATTAAAATCGAAAAAGAAAAAACGGAGAAGAGAGGAGAAGGATAGAAGAAGGAGAGAAAGTGAAACGCAAGAGAGTATTCGCTAGGTGAACAATCTTTAAAGCTGGACGATCGATAAAAAAAGATACGAAAGGAAACCATAGAGTTCGAAATTTTTCCCCGTAGTAGAGGTCCAGAGTTAGTCGTTGATTTTTTTTCTTCCGTCTGACATTTTCACCATAGAAGTAGAAGAAGAACAAGTAGAAAAAGAAGAAGATGATGAAAAAGAAACAAAAAAATTTGCTATTCTCACACCCAACAGAGTATGCCTGCTAACAGAAACGTTGTCGCGTTCATATACATTTTTATGGAAAAATATAACTTTTATGATGACGCGGCTTCTCTCGTCGTGATCGTTGTTCCATCTTCTCTTTCTCTCTCTTTCTTTCTCTCTATTTTACCATCTTCCATCTCTCCTTCTAGGATATTCGTGGTATTCAGAAAAGAGGACTGGCATATAGGATTCATCATGCTACTGTAGGACTCAATCCCAAGACTCAAGGTTTCGAATTGAGATGCTCAGGAAATGTCGCTATCGTTCAAACTCCATTGCGAGCCTTTCTACTTTCATCTTTTTCCCTTTTTTTTTTTTTTATTTTCTTTCTTTTTTCTTTTTTCCCTTCTTCTCTATCTCTTTCTAACCGCATAGATATGTCTATTTTATAGTCGAGTCGAGACATAGATATTCAATAAATTTATAGTCGAACGAATTTATCCGTATCAAAGAGAGAAAGAGAAAGAGAAAGAGAAAGAAAGAAAGAAAGAAAGAGAGAAATTTCAGGACAAACCATTTCCAACGTATTTACAAATTCTAACCCCGCTGAAGTTGAAATTACTGATGGTTTTAAGAAAGCTCTTAGTCGGATGGTTTTCCTCTCGAATCGGGCGGACAATCGTTTCCGTTACTTCTTCCGTTACCGCTTTATCTTTCTCCATTTCTCTCTCTCTCTCTCTTTCGTTTTTCCTTTTTTGCATTTCTTTTTTTTTCTTCTTTCTCTCTTCTTCTTTTTTTCGTTTCTTTTGTCTTCTATTTCCAGGTATTTCTGGGCATTTCTGTGATACCATGTGATACCACACAGACAAATACACAAAAAGGATTTGAAGGATTCGAGCACACAATGTGTCTTCCAGTTTGGATGTGATCTTAACTCTTGTGTTGAGAGAGAAAGAGAGAGAGAGAGAGAGAGTAGTAACAGTGCGACTTGAAGTTTCGCTAGATAGTTCGAAATACTAGTTTCTTCCTATCGGATATATCTTTCGAGCTACACACACACACACACACACACACATATATATATATGTAATATTGATGCTATCGTAAATACGGGTTAGCGTGTTCCGCATATCGGATGTGTCGTCGAATCGTTCCTTAGAACCTTCAGGATGGTCGAGGAATCGAGCGAGGAAGAATTTGATCGTATTATACTTACCTTTGATACTATATGTATTACGTTTCCAATCTTCTCAGGGATTTTCGATTTATCTCTCGAGTAAGAGGATCCGAACCACGAGGAATTAACAGTCGGTTTGAGAAGGGTCACCGGGTACATACATCGAAGTATCCCGTACTTTCCTTTCGTTCGTTCGAAATGCTTTTCTCTCATTTTTTTTTCCTTTCTTCCTCCCTCCCTCTCCCCCTCCCCCCATCTCTCTCTCTCTCTCTCTTTCTCTCATTTTCGTTTCCCGATAAGGTTCAGAGAAGTGTTTGTAGAAGTTGTAGCCGGAGTTCAACTTCGTCTATTTTCAATTCGAAGGACGGAACGCGTGTATGTGTGCGCGTGTCCATGTGTGTTCAGATTTGCAGAGAAAGAGGTTGGTACACGTACATATAGCTATCTCTTTCTCATTCTCACGTATCTACGTTGCACGAGTTTAGCTAGCTACGATAGAAGAGTAAGATTTTAGGATAGAAAAAGGAGAAAGCGTGGTTGAATGTTGGAACAGAGTACGGATCGTTCGGAGTACGGAATTGATGGGTACATGGAAATAGGAAAAAAGGAAGGTCGAGAGTAAAGAGAGAGAGAGAGAGAGAGAGAGAGAGAGAGACAGAGAATGATCGACAATAAAAGAAATCCTTCTCTTTTTCATCTAGAAACTTCACGAATGGGGAAATTATGCGTGGAATGTGGTGGTCTAGTTGTCCAGGGGAAAAAGATCGACCCTTCACCTCCAACCAAGAACAACCTTTAAATCCGGAAATTCGAAAAGGAACTCTCTCTCTCTCTCTCTCTCTCTCTCTTTCTTACACTCTCTATGCATCCGATGTAACCTCTTCCTGCTCCTTCTCCCTCTCCCCCGCTTGTCTATTTTATCTCCATGTATTTTATTTTCCACGCGAGATCTAAACTCGAAAAAGATATATTTTTAAGCAAGATATCATTCTACTCGTGTATCACCATGAAAATATTTCTACAAATTTTTATGGGTCCTCTCTCGTGTCACAGACCTCCTCATCAAACTGTTATTCAAATCCGACATTATAAAAATTTCCTACGAAAAAAATGTGTCCACGTTTTCCTACGATCGAAACAATCAGATCACTGCGTTATATCTCGATATTAATATATAATTCTTCGCATAATACATCGTCGTTGGATTTTTTTAATATTCAAATTTTTTTTCTTTTCTTTTTATTATTACTCTTACAACACACGTCCGACGATAGATGTTATCTACTATTAATATTAGTAAAGTTTATCGCTGTCGGTCGTCATTGTCGGACAAAGGGAAAGAAGCGAAGAAAAAAAAAAGAGAAAAGAAAAGAAAAAGAAAAAAATAAGAAGAAAGAAGAAGAGGAAGGACTTCGAGATGGAAAAAAGAGAACGAGATATAAAAGACGAATTGGTTCTTCGGTCGTGGACCTTTCAACATAGACGTACGATACGCGAAAAGATTTCCCCATGGTAATCCTAAGGCGGTCTTGTCAACGGGCTATTATCTTACGGTATAGTACGGTATATCTGACGTCTTATCGTAATTTCTTTAATATCTAACGATATAGAAGGATTTCTTTTCTTTCTTCTTCTTCTTCTTCTCTTTTTGTAATATTTATTTTCTAGGATATTTAATTCTTTTTTGTACTCGCCTTTTCCTCTTTTTTTGTTTTTAAATATTCTCAACGAAGCATATACTTTTCCCGTTCGTTATCAAAAGTATGCAATACTAGTCGTCTTTATTTCATTTTACCGTTCGTTCGTTCGTTCGTTCGTTCGTTCGTCTAACAAAAAAAGAAAATAAAAAGAAAAGAAGAAAAAAAAACAGACGAAAAGAAAAGAAAAATAAGAAGAAGAAGGGGGGAGGGAAAAAAAAAGAAAATCCCAAGCTTGAAAATATTCGCTGAAGGAGATGATATCTCTTTTTCCTCTTTCTCTTTCAATATTTCTTTCTTTTTCCTTTTCAGAAGGCAGGCTTCTGGATCGTAGATGTGAAAAGATCGCGTTTGTTATATCCTCCAGAGGACGACGTTTCGTACTCTTTTCTTTCGTACTCCTTTATTTTTCTACCTCTTTTATTCCTCACAAGCTCTCCTCTACTCGTCTTACGTTATTCGTACAGTTCTGCTAGTTCGTACAATCCGAACAGACTGAAAGTCGAAAAGGAAAAGGAGAGAAAGGATACATAGATAGATAGATAGATAGATAGATAGATAGATAGATAGATAGATAAAGAGAGAAAGAGAAAGAGAGAGAGAGAGATAGTATTGCAAAATGCAAAACCCTTGGCTTCCAGTGGCCTCATTTCGGGTGTTCGTTGTAATCGTCGCGTACGGTGAATATCGAATGGAGGAGGGAGAAGAGAGACTGCACGAGGGGCTAGAGGTAGTAGAATATAGAGGAGGTAGTGATAGTAGTAGTGGTAGTGGTAGTGATAGTGGTAGTGGCAGTGATAGCGGCAGTGGTAGTGGCAGTGGGTAGTGTTAGTCGTCGTTGTTACCACTAAGAGGGAATAGGACGACGAAGGTTGTGTAGTAGGTAGCTGTAGCAATTACGAGTAGTTGATATAATGGAGTCGCTCGAAACACAATGGCGCCGTTTATTGTTCCAGCGCCAATATCACGCGAGAATGGACGATTAAATCTTGGCCCGACGATACGATAACAAGGGAAACTGCAATTTCGACTTAGCGACGACCTAACCCCTCTTCTCTTCTTCCTCTTCCTCTATCTCTATTTCTTTGGGAGAGAGAGAGAAAGAGAAAGAGAGAATGTAAGAGAGGATATGTAAATAGAAAAGGACGTCATGCACGTGCATGTGTACTTGCAATTATTAAATCTATCTCTAAACACCTCTACGAAAAGGGTGCTTGTTGAAAGTATACCGCATTTGTTGTTTTCTATTTTTCAAAAGATATTATGCTTCGAAATCTCTTATCGAGTTACTTTGTTATCGCGTGTATATTACACATACATATGTATAGGAGTGAGTCGTCAGTCTACTCGTTCTAGCAATTTAATCCTTCTTTTACTAGGATATAATGTTTCTCTATCCTCGTATTATTATCCGCAGTTTACATTCGATCAACCAGTTTTCCCTCTCAATTTTCTCCTTCGCGGCAAGTTCACGGTGAAAGTAAGAGTACGAGAGAGAGAGAGAGAGAGAGAGAGAGAGAGGGGAAGAAAGAAACGAACGAACGAATAAAGTGCATTCCATAGTTTTGTTAAAGAGAACCCTTTGGAAATCATATTGAAGAGGAATTGTTTAAGAAATGTCCTTTCGTTATCTTCCTCTCCTTTGGGATTTTCGTCCCTTGAAAAGTTTTCGAAAGTTTGTACGAGTAAATCGTTTCCATATCCAATAATACGTACATTTTGATCTGATCGTCCAATATCGATCCGACGGTATTGTCGTTTATTTCCTTCCTCTATCTATTTTCAACGATGTAATACCTTTTGTTAATATTCTGAATTAATGATAAACGTATAATATTTTCTGGAGTTGTTTAAGCGGAATTGTTTCAACAAATATACATAAATTATATGTGTGTGTATATATATATAAATATAGTATTATATAAATTTTATATATATATATATATATAGCTATATATAATTAATAAATCATGCCATGCTATCATTTATTCCGAATGTCGATAAATAAGATATCAATACAAATTCTTAATGACATTTGTTTTTTTTATTGATCTCTATAATGGAAGTAGAAGAGTAGGCAGGTGGGTTTTGTTAAACGTTTAAAAGCGCATTAAATCAAATACATATTTAATACGACATTTGCAGTATTTATTTTAACGCGCTAACATGTCGTTAAGGGTAGCAAGTTCTTTTTTCTTTTTTTCTTATTAATCTTTTTTCCTTTTTTTTTTTGTCATCTATCTTATCTCTCGGAAAACTTAGTTTCTTACGTTGTCATCTTTATCTTTCATTATCGATTATTAATTTTTTATATTTTTATTACACGATTTGTACGTTTATATATGCACTCATATAACTTTGATTGAAGAGATAAACAGAGAAAAGAAAACTACAAAAAAAATTGTGAAGCTTTAAAATAATTTCTATGTTAACTTTAATATCAACCACAAACCTTCCGTTTGATAAAACGTCGTTGAAATTTGGTTGGTTAAGTGGTTACGAACGATAAGGGAGAAGCAAAAACTTTGTCATCGTTCGCGAAAGCCATTGTTTCTTGTTCCACGTCTTTGAAACGAAAGTTTCTCGCCGTTAAAACATATCGAAGTTTCGCGCTTTATAAATATCGAATACCTACAAATCGAAACATCGTCGACCGTATAGTTTGCTCTTACTTTACGAATTACGATTACACGTACACACACAAACAGACATAGAAAGAGAGAGAAAGAGACATACAGACATACATACATACAACAAATCGGTGAAACGTAGAAAGAGATAATATCAGAGAAACAAGAGAGAAAGAGATACATAGACACATAGAAAGAAAAAAAAAAGAAAGAAAAAAAGAAAGAAAAAAAGAAAGAAACTTTGAGAAAAGTTGAAAAAGACAGAGACAGAAACAGAGAGAGAGAGAGAGAGAGAGAGAGAGAGAGAAACGTGCATTTCGATTGTATCGTTCGAAGACGAGTCCGCGATGGTACCCATTTATTTTCCTTCGATGCTTCTCGTCGTTCGATGGTCGTTTTCGACGAGGAAAATTAGTTTCCTCGAGTTTTTAACGGGAAAGAAGAAGAGGTCTCTGGGGTTGTTGGGGTTGATAGAAGGGGTTGAACGACGAAAGCGCCATCACGACGGTTTACGAACGCGAGTATAACGGGACACGAGGGTAAAATCTGCGGCATCGTACGTCATCTGCATTCGTCATAAAATCGGGTCTCGAGGTTTCGCGAGAAGGAACTCTCGATAGTCACACATCCAACGCATACGTACATGCACATAGATATATGTATACGTAGATATACACATATGTGTTTACGAACACACACGAAACGTTTGTTTTACTCATTGTCCTCGTTTTTGCCGCGTTCTCTCTCTCTCTCTCTTTCTCTCTCTTTCTTTCTCTGTCTCTCTCTCTCTCCATTTCTCTTTCTCTTTCTCTTTCTCTATCTCAGTTTCTATTCGTCGTCGACGTTTTCCTCATCCTCCCCTATCATCCATTCCTCTTCTGATCCACTCGCCATCCAGCACTCACCACTTTTCGCTTCGTTTTCGATATTTCAAGTCGAGCAGCCACCGCCCTTTTTTTGCCCAGTCAGCTCAAGCTTCGCCCACCTCCACTGGCGGCTGGCTCCTTCGATCTTCTTTCACCTCCTTTCTCTATCGTTTCCTTTCCCACCTCTCCTTCTCTTTATCACTATCTTTATCTTTCTCTCTCTCTCTTTCTATTTTTCTTTCTCTCACTCTCATTCAATGGTTGCAGCTTCGAAAGTAATCAACACGAACTTGACGGCCCCGCGAGCGAACTCGAGCTTGACGATTTCCATTTGTAAGAGAGAGAGAGAACGTACACACCCACCCACCCACTCACACACATACACACACACATAGATAGATATAAAGAAAAAGAGAGTGAAAGAGAGAGATAGAGAGAGAGAGAAAAAAGATACATCAAAAATGTCTGAGATCGAGGCCTTTGAAGGAGTCAGACCAAGAGCAACGCCGAGTTCGCACGGAAAGGAATCATCGTAGCTACCTTAACGTCAAGAGAAAAATATATGATAACTTTTTCCTTCGCCGATTGGACGAAGAAATCGGTCTCTATCCCATGGGATATTGGATGGGCTGGAATTAAAAGGAACCGTTCTCGAGATACGAATTTCGTAAGGAATAGGAACACGATCGATGGCAGAAATATGGAAAGAGAGAGATAGAGAGAGAAAGATAAAGAAGAAAAAAAATGATAGCTCCGTCAAAAAGCACAAATGTATATTTGGTTAGATTCCTCTATGAAAAATTTCTCTTTGGAAAATATGTTTGATATGCTATTACGATGTATAGCATGTATATGGTATAATATATCATTATATATAATGAACATCATGCGAATACTCGCGAATAATCGATCAGTCGTTATATTAATAATCATGATTATCTGTTCTTTCTCTCAGAATTTGAAGTATTAGTTTGGATATATTGAAAAAATGATTGAAACGTATATTCATATTAAAATAATCAAGAAAAAACCAACTGGGAATATCTAATGATTAATATGAAAATTAAAAGATGATGAAACAAGAAGACGGAAAAAAGAAAAGAGAGAAAGAGTAATCAAATAAAAATGAACGATCGATTTAATGTATGGGAAATGATACTTATTGTTAAGTCGATGAGATTTGAATAGTGTAAAAAGAAAATCATCGCTTCGATAAGGATTATTAGATATTGCATACGTAGGTACATATATAGGTGTGCATACATAGGTGTGTCTATGTATGTATATATATATATATATATATATATATGTGCATTACGTTATTGGGCATCGGAGCATCGACTTAAAAAAGTAACTACATTATTTATCAAACAAACACATATTTACTTCTTGTCAGTCAAATAATTGATATTTACGAACACACTTGTACTTACATGTTATACAACTTTATCAATAGGATTGCAAACTAGCGAAACAGATTATAGTAAACACAAAGAGATCTCCTAGTAATATCATTTATTCATCGTCTCCTCGTATGTAAACCTTCCGTTATTAATGGCGTTAAAACGATGTTAATCTCTCTCTATGTGGTCGAGTTTCAATACGTGTCCATGTGTGTACGCACATATATATATCTCTGTATCTCTGTCGCTCTCTCTTTCTCTCTTTCTCTCTCTTTCTACGTATTTATTCTATAGACAGTAGTTACCTGTAATTCGGTGTAATATATAATAGTAATATGTCTACATAATGAAGATGTAACAAGCCAATGGAGATCAATTCTACCGTCATTATCGTTGCGTTCATTGATATAAAAAAAAAAGAAAAAAAGAAAAAAAAGAAAAGAAAAGAGAAATAAAAATTGTCTGTTAAAAAGAAAAGAAATAATCATTTGATTCGAATCAATTGGATATTAAATATTCATAAGACATAAACTAGTAGAAACAATTTATTAAGAACCTTTCAAGGACGTGTAATATTTGTTAAGATACGTAAAAAAGAAATAAGCGAAATTCGACTCATCATGAGCGATGAGAGGAACTGGAGGGGGAAGAAGTAGATAAGAGAAAGACTATTGCTGCTGCATCTATACCGTGACAAATAAATAATAGAGTCGCAGCTGTGAGTAATATCTGTCTTAAAGCCAAGATTTGCCTTTTTCTTTTTTTCTTTTTTTGTAAACTGAAATTACCAGTAGTATCGAGCGGAAACTAAACGATTAAATGATGTCACATGGTAGTGGTTGCTAGGTCGATCTTAAAAAAAAAAAAAAAAAGCACCAAGAGATTATAGGAGGGGAGATACGCGTTGAAGAAGAGCTTGCAGATGACGGATCGCACGACGTCGCGTTGATCGCGTAGGAAGATGATCCAAACGATGAAAAACAAATGGAGAGAAGAAAGAAGTACTTTTAGGGAACGTTTCCTTTAAAGTGACTACGCTGAGGGGGAGAGAAAAAAAAATAAGAGTAGAGAAGAAGGTTTTTACTAGCATCTCTTACTCTCTCTCTCTCTTTCTTTCTCTCTTTCTTTCTTTCTCTTTCTCTTTCTCTTCGGTCCGCGAGTTTTCCCTTCTCTTTTTTTGGTCCTCGTTCTATAAGACGTTGATTGGACGTTGACAAACGACGAACGGGCGCCAACTACGGGGTTCCCGATAAAACAGCCGTTATCGATCTACGTTCTGCTGCTACGTTTACAAAAAAACCTCTTCGGTATCTCTTTTTCTCTGTTTCCGTCTTTCTCACTCCTCCCCTTGCCATCGAACGAGGAGACATTCTTCGAACGTTCTCTTTCGATCGATCCGAACCGATTTGGCTAAGATCGAACGTTTCGAAAAAGATAGAAAGAGAGAAAACGCTTTCGGTCCTATTCGACGTTTCATCGATGCTGAGTAAAAACAGGGTCTGCCGCGTTCGAAACGTCGAAGACGTTTGTCGAACGTCGAGCCAACTTCGAACGTCGATGACGATAAACTTCTGTTTTTCTTCTACTTTCTACTTACTTATATATTATTCACTGACGGATTTAAACTTCGATTGGGTCCCCTGACGTTACGGATATTTTAATTTTTTTTTTTTCCTTTTGCTTTTCTTCTATTTCTTTTTTCTTTTTTTTTGTAGGAAAGGCGCATTAGCACGAATCGATTGTGACTATACGTGTACGTTCGTATTTTCTCGTATTTCGTTAAAAGTATGTAAATAGAAATTATTCAATGATATTGTCAGATATTGAATGAGATTTCTTTAATATGTTTGTATTTTGTATATCGGTTTACGGGGCTCGAGACGATCGTCTTTATCGTTTGTACGATAGATTCGTCACTGTAATATTAATATACACATACACTTTTTTTATTTTTTTTTATTATTATATATATATTACTTTTTAAATATTATATATATATATTATATTTTCTTTTCATTTTTTTCTTCTTAATAAAAGTTTAGAGAGAAATGAAAAAGATAGGACGATGTTTATTTCGTTGACGAAAATTATATATTTTTTTGCTGACGAAAGGGTGCAAGAGGGTAGTAAGGGGGAGATCATTTCCTGTCTCACATATAATGTCTTTTGGTGGCTCTATCGATTCGTCTTGAGTTCGCCACGAAAAGTGTAAAGCGTACAAATATATATACATATATATATATATATATATATATATATATATGTATATGTTTGTGTGTGTGTATATATAACGGAAACTGGCCGCAAGAAAATAGGAGAAAAATTGAAAAGTAGTGGGGAGAATAAACGAGGTAGAAAAGAAATGAAAGAAAAAATAAAGGAGAAAGGAAAGGAAAATAGAAAGTCCCGATTTGCGAGCTGCTCGGTAATTACTTCGGAAGAGGGCCTGAAGATTCAAATTTCCTCCTCCCATCGTTTTCTTTCGAGACTTTCGAAATGAAAGAAACTGTGGTCCTCCTTCTCCTTCTCTCTCTCTCTCTCCTTTTCTCTCTCTCTCTCCTTCGTTCTCTCTCGCACAGTATACGCAAACTTCTTTAATCCTTCCAAGATTCCTTCGTAAGAGAATCGTTTTTACGCGCAAAAATTCACGACGAATAAAATTATCTCTCAAGTTTAGCGAGTATTAAAAAGTTATTTCAGGTATTTACCTACATAAATGCATATATACATAGAGTTACCTATACCTACTTAGATATAGGATTAGAAAAATATGTAAATATCTATTTACCTATTTACCTATCTACTTACTTAGGTATATAACGCGATAATGAATGCACATTTTTAATCTGATATTCGACGATCGAACTATTCGGTAAAATTATTAGAGAATCTACGAACAATGAGAAATCGTATGAATCTATTATTAAGTATACGCGCGAAGTAAGACACGGTACAATACCTATGTATCTACTTGCGTATGTAACGAACGCATAATACATAGAACACGTATTACAAAACACACACACACACACACATATATATATACACCTGTATTCGTTTGTAACGTTAGCTAGAGAGGACAATGCCTTAGCGATACGCAATAATGAAAAGATTAGCACGACTTCCTCTTCTATGCTTCTCGAGCTTTACAATTCTATCCACGAAAGACCTGTTACATATAACATCCATACTTACATACATATATACGTACGTAGATATCTATATAGTATACATACACACAGCATACATACATACATACATACATATTATCCGCTCCGCTTCTTCTCCCTTCTCGGTACCTACTACTATCGAAGCAGATATAGCAAACGGAGATGGTAATAAAGGGTTAATCTCTTTAATGGATGTCTCCGGTACTCGTGCGACCTCCTCCACAGGTATCTACCTATGTACGTTGGAATATCTTTAATCGATGACAGTACACATTAGGGAACGGTGCGTGTACGTATATGTACATATATATATATATAAGTATGTATATATAGGATGTATATATGGGAACAATGAATATTTCTTTGCAAAAGCCTTCTACTAACGTGACGTATTTCCCTTTTCTTTTTTTTTCATTTCCCTCTCTTTCGACCTGTTACTTTCTCTATCTGTCTCTCATCTCTCTTATTTTCTTACTTTCTCCCTTTTTCTATTTTTTTCTTCCTTTCTTCCTCCCTTTCTTTCTTTCTTTCTTTCTTTCTTTCTTTCTTTTCTCCTCTCTTTTTTTACTCGCCTTTTACGATTGCCAGACGAGAACTTTTCGCAAGCTCACTCTTGCCTACTACAGTATTACACGAACATATTTTTACGTCACGACTCCCGGCTTTAGTATTTTTCCTCTCGTTTTACCATCCCACTTCTCTTACTTTTCCATCCTATACCCCCTTCTCACCCTCCTCACCTCTATGTCCTCCTCCCTCCTCTTCATCCGAGTACCGTGTGCAATAATTCCGTGAAAAATTTCTAGAACACGGGTGGCCCCGTTTAAGCGACGTCGTAGTCGTCGTAGTCGGTGGGGATGGTAGGGGATGGTAGGGGATGGTAGAGGAAGGGGTGAAGGTGGCAGGCGCTCCTCCCAACCCCCTTTTCCTATCGCTTTACGCTCGCGATACGCACGCTTTATCAGTGTTACCGCTTGACAAAGTGCGGACTGAAAAATCGTGAGGTGGAGATAGAAATAAGGGGGTTGACTTCGTACGTATGTTGATACAAGGTAATAACTCGACAAAATTCAAAGATTCGAGCTCGTAAAAAAAAAGAAAAAAAGGAAAAATAAAAAAGAGAGAAGGAAGGAGAAGGAACGAGAAATGTATTAGATTAGCTAACGGAATTGTGAGTGCGTGAATGCACGTATACATGCATTTACGTTCTTGTCAGTTCGTTTTGAAAAAGAAGAAAACAAAATTACAACGAATATGTTAGTTCGATATGTGTATATCGGATCATGATACAACGAGATATGTATATTCGAATAAATTATATCTAATTTACTCGTGTTTACCGTTCGTTTATCCTTACACTTGTTTCCGCGTTTACGTGTTTTTATCTTCTGACGATTTAGGAACATTTTAATGCCGCTGTTTAAAGGAGAAACTTAACTTTTTTTTTCTTCTTTTTCTTTTTTTTTAGCAAAAAAAAAAAAAAAAAAAAATCGCACGCGAGCTCGTCCCCGTTTTGTACCTGTTCGCAAAATTTTTTTCCCCTCTTTTTTTCTATCTTTTTTTTTTCTTTTCTTTTCTTTTTTTTTTTTTTTTTTTTTTTTGATGGGATGGGTAGGCATACGAGAGAAAGGCCATATAATACCTACGATGCGTCGGAGTATTTCCGCGATATTTCTCGCGGAAAAGCTTTCGAGGATGCGAAAGAGAAATATAAAGGTAATTAGTCGTGTCCATCGTCATGTTTCGTTTGGTTAACGACCGATGTTTTTGTTGCACGTAGGGACGTTGATAGTGAGGAGGGGTAAAGAGGGATGAAGGGAGATCGTGCGTTGGAGGGCAGCTGTGAGGGTAGCCTTTATGTTACGGCGACTTTAATACATATGTATGTACACACAAACACACATGACACACACATATATATATATATATATATATATATATATATATATATATATATGACCTCTATAACACATATGTTTGAATCACACTTACGTTTGTAGTTGTCCACGTGCATATTTATCTATGTTTTGTGTGTAAGAGAGAATAAGAGAGAGAGAGAGAGAGAGAGACTTTTCATATAGGGGTATCGTGTGTCTCATCTCTATAAGTGTATACACATGTTTATATGTGTATGCTAGAGCTCAACGAATGATTCGAAAACGTGAGGTAGCTTCGATAGGTGAAACGCATGCCGTTTCACCGAAATGACAAATATTTTGCAAACCTGAAAAGCTACGAGCGTTGGTCGTTTCTGCAGACTCCGTTATACATAGATATAGTAACTATCGTAGGATCGTATAGGATCGGTAACGTGTTATGGATCACGAAGCTCCGAACGAACGGGATTAGTTTCAATCAAATTCTCGACCTGTCGCAGTAAAGCTCTTCGATCGTTCTCTCTCTCTCTCTCTTTCTCTCTTTCTCTCTATCTCTCTCTCTCATTCACGAAAAGAAGAGATGGAAGAGAAATTACGATACATGGTCAGAATACAGGTAGTAAAACGCGAACACGAATACATAGAGAAAGTAAATATTAGAAATTGCTAAAGTATTTCTATTCTCGTTTTGCTATTTCTCTACCTTTCCTTCATTTTTGTTTCTCTTTTTCTCCCTTTCACTGTTTGCGTAGAAAAGCGTAAGGGAAGATTGATGGAAGTGCAGGTACCGTACGAGATGCGAGAAAAGTTGATAAACAAGCAACGATAGTTCGACCATAACAAATTAAGAGTTATCGTTACGAAAGCAGCGAGGTGAACTCAACGAACTCTTGAATGAGTGTATACGTTAACATGTATATCGTATGTACATGCATATGTGTTCAAGTGCGCACGCACACACACACACACATTTCTATTCGTGTATTCGTGTATTACGAGAGATATGAATTTTCGCTTGTTAGAGAGGAAAATCCTTTAATAGAAGTAGTGATTACGCTAATAGGTTTTGGATCGAACGCGACAGAACAGAGAGAAAAAAAAAGGTACGGAGTTATATTAATTGCATATTTCGTATAAATAAAAGTCGCTTGGGTGAAAACTAATTTTTTCAAATTTTTTTCCACCTTCGAAAAGGTATGTACGTATATACATATATATATATATACCGTCGACAAAGAAAACACATTCGACTAAAATTGTTTGTAGCTCTCCGTGACGCGAGCGTAAGAAATTCGACGCGTTCTGTTCGCATCGACGATTTCTACGAGGAACAAAAAGAGAAAGAAAGAAAGAAAGAAAGAATAAGAGAGAATAAAGAGAGAGAGAGAGAGAGAGAGAGAGAGAGGAAGAAAAAGGAAAAAGAAAAGAAAATCCGATAGCCCGTTCACGAGCACACGAACGTTAAATAACGATCAACGAAACGGCAGCAAGCCGGAATGTATTAAATTTACGAGCGAAATCGGCTACGGGGTTGGTTGTAAAGTGGTATGCGTTTAGATAGATATGGGTATAGGTTAGGAGGGTGGAGGGAGGGGGTAAATGTTAGCGCACTGGGCTCGCGGTCATTCCATCGACGTATTCAACCGAGCGGTTATTTCGAAATAGAAATAAAAAAGATAAAAGAAAAAAAGAGAGAAACAAAATAAAAAAAACGAACAGAAAAAATATAAAAAAAATATCGCCCGTTTCGAAGGTACTGACTTAGCGTGCCATTGTTAACTTTCTTTTCGTTTTCTTCTTTTTCTTTTTTTTTTTTTTTTTCTTTTCTTTCGCTCTCTCGTTCTTTCTTTTTTCTTCATTTTTTTCTTCTTATTCTACACTCTTCTTTAAAGAGGCAAAGTATAAAATGCGAGAATTCTCTCTTTCTCTCCTTCTCTCTCTCACACACTCCAGGGTTAACGTAAACACCGCGGTGAAAACGCTTCAAAAAGCTTCCCATAGATCAGGATAATCTGTGAGTTTTCCCGAATAGTACGCAATGCGTCAAATTCGGACTTTGCGGAGAGAGAGAGAGAGAGAGAGAGAGAGAGCCCGTTTAACGGCTGTTTTCGCAAACGCATTCACGTAGTAAAATAGGTGGCAGTCTCTCGGTTTCTACGTGTTTGTATATGTTCTCTATATGTATGCAAGAACTGTCTATGTATATATATATATATATATACACATACATAATATGTATGTGTATGTATGTGAAGAAGCGGAGAAGTCAAACGCGCGCAAATATTGGAACGCGAACGTGCGTGTTAACGACGAGAGAAAAGGATCATCGTCTAGCCTTTTTTAGTCTCTCTCTCTCTCTCTCTCTCTCTCTCTCTCTCTCTCATTCATTCGTTCTCTTACTCACTCGCACACATACAATTTTCTCTTTGCATCCAGCTGGGTCCGGACAGCGACGGATTAGCACCGTGTCCCGTCTAATCGGATTATTTGAGTATCCCTTCTCTCCTCTCTATCTCTCTCTCTCTCTCTCACTCTCTCTCTTTCTCTCTCTCTCTCTCTCTCTCTCTCTCTGCAAATTTAACTTTCATCCTACCCCTTCTGACCTTCAGCCACGCGAATTAGCTTGGGTTGCGAGCAATGAACAGGGAAAGCTCATGGTTTGCTGCTACTGCTACTGCTGCTGCTGTTGCTATTGCTGCTGCTGCTGTTGCTGCTGCTACTACTACTACTGCTACTGCTACTGTTGCTGTTGCTACTGCTGCTACTACTGAATGAAGAGAAAATGCGAGATAGAAATGGCATGAAAATCTGCAAATATCTACCAGTTGTCGTTTACTGTCGTTCTAATCCAATTTTACTGCAATGTTATTCCCATACGATTCTTGATTTCTAAAAGGCTCTTCGACACCTTGGTGTCGAGCAATATAATAATTCGTTTTTCTTATTATAACGTGCAAATTTCTTCCCTCTTGATGGTATTTCAAAATATAACACCGAGTTATCGGATTTATACGAATTTACATGCACTTCAGATATAATTTGTTCTACTTATCGTAGGTATTATCCCGATTGAGAGGGAATTTTTTTTCTTTTTTTTTTTTGTTTATTATTATTTGTTTTTTTATTTTTTTTTATTTTTGACTCTCTCTCTCTCTCTCTCTCTCTCTTTACATATAATTAGAAATCTCCCAGTCGAGATTTCGTTTTTATCGAATTTCCTTCTACTAATAAAAAAGCTCTCTTTCGAGGAAAGGTCATTAAAAGGAGAACGAACGATTCGATCTTTGAAAAAAAATTAACGAGTGAAAATAAATAAGCTCGTTTCTTTATCTCTCTCTCTTTCTCTTTCTCTCTCTCTCTCTCTCTCTCTCTCTCTCTCTCTCTCTCTCTCTTACCGTAAGAAACTCTCGTTAGAAGCGTACTCGACGATGAAACAGAGAGAATGAGTTAAGAGAAAGAGAAAAGAGAAAATATCTACGAAGGATACTTTAAAAGCACCTGCCTCACCCCTAATCGGTACCCACAATCACGCGTCTCGATACAACAAAAAGCATTTACTTTCCTCGAGAAGAAAATTAAAAAATCGATGTAATTTCGAAATGAAATGAAATGAAATGAAATGAAATGAAATGAAAATTTAACGAAATCGATGCTAACATCAATAAACAAAAAATGCAAACGATAGAAACGTATGTTACTCGAACGTAAGTACTCGAACAAACCTGCAGGAATTTTCGTACGAGAATAAAATTGTTCTACTTGAAAAATCGATATAATTTGGAAATGAAATGAAATTAAATACAAATTTCATGAAATCGATAATAAATCGTCGATAATAAAAAAAAAAAAAGAAAATTTTTAACAGTAGAAATGTAAGTACTCGAATAAAGGGGCACGAGTTTTTGCGTTATATATAATCTGTTCAATATGAAAATTGAATATATACATATATTATAACTTTTTTTTTTATTCTTTTTCTTTTTCGTTTACCATCTTATAAACTTTGAAAGGGAAAGCTTTTAGTTAGTCTCGTCTTTCCGAACTCGCTTGGCGCATGCACGCGCTCACGGATTTCTACGGACAGGTTAGGAACGGACGGCGGTTAACGCAACTTCGCTAATCTTCAAACTAATTTTGAGTTTAATCCGGAGCAACGTATATCCAGCTTGCACAACTAGGTAGCAGAACGTTGTTGAGCGTTTACGACGAAGGGTCACGATTATTTAACCACCGTCGTCGTTATTCTCTTATCTCGTCTTACGATCGTCCTCGACATATCGTATGCCTTAACATATCTTTATTTCGTTACTTATGTGTACATATATGTAAATACTATATATATATATTGTAATATGTAACAATATAATCAAACTTGTATATTGAAGTGATTTTTAAATAAATAATTGAACGATAATATTATAAGTTATTAAAATATATAAGGATAGGTCTTACTTTTGCTCTTTTTCTTTTTTTTTTTTGGAGATTTTTCATAGCTTTGACAAAAACAATGACACAATGTCGAAATCATATGGAAGTTTTTTCTACGTTAAATTAATTTCTTTTTTTTATATGAGAGACAGAGAAACAATGAGAGAATCTCGAAAATAATAGATCTATTTCGTGACGTTGGTTTGTTCTATTCTGTATTTATTTCTCATTATATATATATATATGTATGTATGTATGTATGTATGTATGTAGATAATGTAAGAAAGATGGAAAGAAAAATCTTCTTACCGAACGAAGAGTTTCCCATTGGTGAGTAATGACCATCCATGTATAGTACATTTATTCGAGCATGAACGTCTTATAGAGTATGTTTCACGTCAGTCGGATCTCACACATCGAAAAAGCATGCGTTCTATCTGGCGAGGATTTAAAGTGTATCTATATAGATACACACACACACACACACACGTACATATATATTATACCAATGCTCTTGGCCAGCACTCAAACCTCAAAGAAAAATGTATTTTGCGGTCAAAAGAGGGATCTCGTAGCTAACCCACCATATGTGTATCTCTTTCTATGGTTGTCATCGCTTTCAATCTCGTTGGATATAATTCGAAACGATTCGGTTTCGATCCCTACCGATTTTTCTCTTCTTTCTTTTATATTTACCCATCTGTACTCATCGTGAGAAAGTACATACATAGATATACACATACATAAATATATAGTTGATAAATAGCATCGAAATATTCAATATTTTATATTTAAATAATACAACACTGCATTATGTGTTTCTTTAATTAGAAAATGATTTTCTTTTTATGTGAAAAATTAATTATCAATCAATTTGATACTGCAATAAATATCATTCTATATTGTATTAGTGTATTATTTATTATATCGTAATGTGATTTATTTACGTAAACATTGCAAGATACTGCTGTCGTATATTGTTCAGAATAATGTATACTATTTTATTGCATATTATAGTATACTACATTATTATATTACTCATTGTAATGCAGTATGCTTTATTTACATATAAAATATTACAAATTCTGTCACTATCCAATACATACATACATATATAAATAGTTATATAGACACACGTGAGAATAACGAAATTTTTCTCTATTACAATTTCAATATTTCATCGAAAAAATCGTTCTCGTTGTTTTAGCTCGCTCGATCGATTGTGCGAATCGATTGAACGGGAATATAAATATTTCGAGGTATTCACGTGTAATTCTTTCGATAGTTTCCTCACGATACACGATATATATATATATATATATATATATATATATATAAAAAATATATTGTTCCCGTAAAGTAAACGCTATTAAAAAAAAAAGAAAATAAATAAATAAATAAATAAAAAATAAATCGTCGTATAAAAAAATACGAATAGCAACCCTGAAGGTTAATGTCAATCGATAATTATACAGATTAATAAATAAAGCATTACAGCGATAGTTTCACGTATATCTCGCTTGAGATTTTGGATTGAGGGTGGATTATCATATTAAATGAACATATTTGGCATTGTACGTACATTCTTGAATTTCATAGCGTTTCTGTTCTTTTGTATATCCTTTGAAAAAAAATATTAAAACGTATGTATGTACGTGTATGTGTAAAAAAGAGAAAGAGAAAGCAAGCAAGAACGAGAGAAAGAGAGAGAGAGAGGAAAGGGAAGAGAACAAAGGAATACCAAATCGTGTGTGTATGTGTACATACTCGAGACAGAAGTTGAAAGAGTAAAGAGTAGAGAGGGAAAGAGGGTTAAAAAGATGCGAGAGGAAAAGCTTTGGGAGGGAAAAAAAATAGAGAGCGACTCCTGGGACGTGTGCTAACAGCATCCGTCTTTTTAATCGACATCCCTTTAATTCGTCTAATAGTACTTAATTAAAAATGGTCAAAGAACCTTCAGATACGCACAACACGTTACCGGTGAATATTTAATATGTGCAAACACACTGAAAGTCATGTCAAATACATCGTGGTTTTATAAAAATATATAAAATCAAAAAAGAAAAAAAAATAGCGCTTCGTTGATTGCACGATATACAATTTAATCGGGAAACGTTCATGAAACAGATTGAATAGAACTTGTCCGGCTTGTATAACGACTTTTCTACTTGCTGTCTATTCTCTTTCGAGTATTACGCCTTCCTTTCTATTTCTCTATTCGTCTATTTCTGTATACCACTTTCCGTCTTTCTCTTTCTCCGCCTTATCCCCTTCATTTTCTCATTTCTTCTATCTCTCTCTTTCTCTCTTTTCCTTTCTTCTTACTCTTACCAATCTTCAGAGGATTATTGATCGTATTGAATCGATTTGAAAATCTGAATAATGCAACAATTTTCTAAATAAAGTTATCGCGATATTAAAGAAAAATCGATATATATATATATGTATATATAAAATTCGTATTTTGTTCTCGTCCGTGATATTAATAATTTTACGATAAATATCATCATACATTTGTAATACGCCCGACGAAGGGCCTTTCATTCACGCGTCCAGTGAGTGGATCTTTTCCAACAAAAAGAAAAAAGAAAAAAAGAAGAAGAAGTAGGAGAAAAAAGAAGAAAAAAAGAAAACATAAAAAAAACAAAAAAGAAAGAAAAAAAAAAAGAATTAAAAAAAAAGGAAAAGAAAAAAAAGCGAAAAGAAATAAAGAAAGAAAGGACAAAGCAATTGATATTAATTTTTCCTAGTTTGAAGCACTCTGTTAATTTCTCTCACATCTGTCGGCATATTACGTGAACGTTACGAGAGTAGGAGAGATTGTGGTTCAAGCCGTGTGCGCTTTGGTTTAAATCGCCGCATATATTACATCAATCCACACATCGTACCATAGGAGGGATAGGGGGTGGGGCCGAGGGAACGGGAGGTAGGAAGCAATGGTGGAAGGAGGAGGACGAAGGGTAAGGGAGGAACAGAGGGCATTCTGGTAAACGAGAATTTAATATGTTCTGATTTTATGTATCACGTTGATGCATTTCCGCGTTCTTATGAGAGCGTCAATTTTCAACATCAGCTGAGCCTGTAATATACCGTATTTAATTTCTCATTAAAATTTACTGACGAACGTTGAATATCGTCTGTACGTCGTAGTTATGTATTTTATTTAATATTTACGATGATAGGAGACCGGACCTCGCAGATACGACGAACGAAATAAATTTCGTTTATTTATTTATTTATTTATTTATTTATTTATTTATTTGTATACGTATATCTTTCTTTTTTTTTTTGTATTTATTTATTTTGTACTTACTCTTTCGTTCTTTTTATTTTTCTTTCTTTGATATTTTCTTTTCCTTCTCTCTCCTATTTTTCTCCCTCTTCCGTGGATCGTCTCATCTCATCGAAGAAATCATCCCGACGATAAGGAACACCATCTCGAGAAAGAATGAATACTACTCGGTCGGTAGAAAACTCGACGGGAAAACGAGCTGAGGTGGATGGTGGGGGAGGAGGAGAGGTATAAAGCAAGAGACGTCGATTCTTTAAAGAAAGGAATAAGAAAAAAGAAAGGAAAGGAAAGGGAAAGAGAGAAACGAGAAAAAAGAAAAAAGAAAAAAAGGAGAACAAAAAATAAAAAGAAAGAAAAAAAACCAAGGGGTATCCCTTTTCTCTCTCATAATATTCGTTTTGATTTGCGAACGCTCGGCCGATTCTAAATCTTCTCTCTTCTCCCGAGTAGCCTTGAGAACGTATTTGCTCGAGCATACTTCCAATAAAGCAAAGGAGAGAGAAAGAGAGAAAGAGAGAAAAAGAGAGAGAGAGAGAGAGAGAGAAATGGAAAAGGGAAGTAAGGGGAGAGAAATAGGAAGAAGGAGAGGGAGAAGGGAGAGTGACGGTAAGGGTAACGGTGGGTGGAGGTAAGGGATGGTAGTGGAGAAAAAGGGACGATCCATATTCGAGAAATGAAAAGCTTGTGCATACTTTTCCGAGGTCCGGTCGAGAATCTTAAGATCATCCTCGACAAAATTTTTCTGAATGCGAGCTAGAGTATCGGAGAGATGAGATTTCTGTCCGTCACCCTTCTTTCCTCTCCTATCCACCACCCACCCCTTACTCTACCTATCTATCCAATTTTTTTCTATATTTTCTTTCTCTTTTCTTTTATCTCTAGTTCTTTCTTTTTTTTTTGTCTCGTATCGTTTTTCTTTCTTTTTTTTTTTCTTTTTTCGAAAGAGGATCGCTTTCGCGCGAAACCACTGTGCTGAATGTGACGCGCAGTTGGACGGAGCAGAAAAGAATGTAGAAGATAGAAAGAGAAAAAGAGAGAGAGAGAGAAAGAGACAAAACGAAAGAGTGGGCGGTTCCTTTGGACTTCCTTTTTCAACTTGCTCCTTTACGAGTCGACTTTTGGGTTATGTATATATGTACGTACATATGTATGTATGTATGTATGTATGTATGTATGTATGTATGTATGGTTCAAGAAAAGAACGGGGATGGACTTGAGCGAGCAAGAGACGACGTATGTATTTCGCTATCGAAAAGAGAACGCTAAGGCAAAGCGTTAGACGCTTGCTTTCTCGCTTATTTCCTTGCTTGGTTCCTTACGAGTAAATACCTATGTATATAAGTTACTTTCACAGACACGAAGCTTACGATCTCAAGCCGAAAGTAACTCGCACATTTTCCCAAAGCGAGAGAGAGAGAGAGAGAGAGAGAGAGAGAGAGAGAGAGAGAAATATTTCGTTTGCGGTAAGACGGGATAGTTGTATTGGATAGCTTACTCTCTTTCTCTTTTTCTTTTTCTCTACGTACACGGAACCCGGTGTTTTTCCATTACTTTCGTCGCGTGGATAAAATGTACATCGAAAGTTTATTGATACTCGAGTAAATTCCCGGTTTCACGATATATATATATATATCGATAACTTAACTTACGAGACTTTTTCGACGAAGGAAAGTGAGAGGCATTGGAAAATAGGTTTTAACACATATATATATATGTGTGTGTATAAACATATATTTTATATTATATATATATATATTCATATATATATATATTTATCTAACATCTAATTATATTATTATATATAAACAAATAACGTTTTACGTTATGAATAAACATAAAAACCATGAACGAATTGATTGTTTTATATCTTAACAAATTAATTTCGTTTTCATTAAAATCTGTGACGATAAATTACGTATATTTTCCCCTCCTCTCTCTCTATTTTTCTCACACACACACTCTCTTTTTATTTTATTCGTAGATAGTCGATGAGTGGCCCAGAAGGGTCATAAAAGTAACGATAGCGTTCTAGTCGAACGATACTTTTCAACGATCAACGGCTCGTGGCACGAAAACATTGTCGTCGAATAACCAATCGATTCTTCTCTTTCTATTTGGGCAAACTATACCCAAAAGAGAATTCGTTTTCTACGCCATTGCGAACGTCACATGTCGAAGGGTTTACTAGCTAGCTGTACGAGCATAACATCCGATACGTGTCGTCTTTCGAAAGGAACCTTGCATCGATTTTTGTACGAAAAGAGAGAAAGAGACAAACAGAGAGAAAGAGAGAGATATATATACTATATATATATATATATACGCACACTTGTACATACCTTACCAGGAAGTAATCTCGACTGCACCTTCAACGTAAGGGATCCTCTTCCTTCGTTCACTGTGTCGTCGTTGAACAGATGCTTTCTTCTTCCTTACATCTTCTTCCTTCTTCTCCTCTTCTTCTTGTTTTCTCTCCTTCCTTTAACTTTGGCTTCGTTAAGAACGAAACGTCCGCTTTGACGAAGCTTAGCAAGTCGACAACTTTCCTCTTTGTGGTTCTTTTAATGATTGAATCGATTTTTATAGATACTGTTTAGAGTAACTCGAAACTAGTGGAGTGTCTTATAGTTTAATATATTATGTTTATATATGTATATAATCTTATCGGTAATATTGTTGAAAAATTATTATTTAATAATTTCATAATTGGATCGATTTTTATAGATTCCTTATGTTACTTATAATTATTATATACGATAGTTGCTAATTTATCGCAGATTTATTCTAAGAGAAAATATTTTACGATTGTAAAACTCGATTGAACTATATACTATTAATAAATTATCTCGTACGATCGTTTTATTTAATTAATTTCGTATAGATCTTAGCAAGCGTGTATCTCCTTCGAAGGCTAACGAACAAATGCCGAATAATGGTTTCTCGTTAGTTTCACCTTCAATATCTTTCAGTCTTTCCAGAGTATTTATATTATTTATTGTTACGACGTACCTATCGACGTTGCCTTTCTTTCTTTCGTTCCATTTTGTTTTGTTTTGTTTTGTTTCTTTTCTTTTCTTACTATTGCGTAGAGTCGTCACGAAAACTCGAGAGAATGTGATAGACAAAGGTCATTCTTACTCGGAGGACAAAACGTGTCGAACGTGAGTCATAGGGACGCTTTTTACGACTTGATAGAAATACGATCGTGTTGTTTCGAGTTTCCTTTAAGTATTTATCTTATCTTCGTATATAAATACACACACACACACACAACACGTACGTATGTACGTATTTATATTCAATCGAGAATAAAATTATATGAAAATTATAAACTGTGAATATTACGTCGATTCGAACGCAACATTGTGTCCTTGTTTTCGTTGATTCTCACGAACTATTCTCTAAAAATCGTATTATTCCTTTTCACGGGTTAAAGACCATCTCGCTTAAGAGATTTCTTTTAAGAAATTAATGGGTACGATTTCATACGGAAATGTTGTTTTATCTGTACGGAGGAAAAAGGAGAGAGAGAGAGAGAGAGAGAAAGTTGTAACATACGTAGAGTTAACAAAATCGTATTATTCAAGATATTTTATTTAATGTAAATAATATTTAATGTTTGCAATTTAAATCTATTCAACGTTTCAACAAGAAATATATTAATTTTGTATAAATCGCGTTTATCATATTTTCTATGCAAACACCTGAAAATTATTACATAATTACTATACATACGTACGTATATTATTTATACGTATACGTGTATATATATATATGTTTGTGTGTGTGTGTGTGTGTCTATATATATATATATTACTACGTATTACTTTTTTTTAACATGATTACAGTACGTAAGTATATATTTAATGATATGCGTTTTGAAATTTACCTACGCATACGGAACATGGTATACGTATATATATTTGTTATTTGTCCGAAGAATAGTAAACATTGAAGTACGTTTAAAAATAATATTTGTGCGTAGACGGTAGGAAACGTTGACGCGTGTTGTACACGTTGTTCCGTGTCTTTTATATCATAGCGTCGTAAATAATAGTTAGCACTGTTGGAGGACGATAAAGCTCAGTCATAAAGTACACTTATGTCCCTTGCACTACTCTCTCTCTCTCTTTCTCTCTCTATTTCTATCTCTATCTCTGCTTAACCAGTTATTATTCACGCTTAGAAATTCATCTCTTGTCACGGTTGCAGAATCAACATACGTCCCATACACACGTACGCATTTACGTATATCTTTGTTTCGTGAATATTACCAAATAGATTTTTACATTTAGTGATATTTTGCTTTACTAGAGTATATTATTTCATTGCGATTTCATACGACGATAGGCTTTTCAAAGATTACATAAAAAATTTCAGTAAAAAGAAAATTCTTTTCGATGTGAAACGTCGAAGCGCATTTTCTCGAAAACATTTGAAAACAAAATTGTAAACGTTGCAAAAAAGAATCGAAAGATCTTCCGAATGATACACGTCACTTGACTCTTGTTGCCATTATAAGATTTGTCAGGAGGGTTGTCACCCTTACCTTCTGTCCCTCTCACAAGATGGTCTAGTCCAGAGTCCGTAAATTTATGATAAGGGATCCAGTCTCCCTCCAAAATAAAATTAATGTGTCTCGACGTTTTTCGACAGAAAAAAAAAAAAGAGAGAGAAAAATTATCTCTAAATTTCCCAATAATAATCCCAGTAGACGTTTACTCTACTGTGGGACGTTCTGTATAATGTCTACGGTACGCGTATATTTAATTTATTTTCGATTTGAATTGAATTTCGAAAATCCACGATTTTTCATTGTATCTCTGATATGGGATAGGAAAAATCGTATCTGACATATTTTCCATTGAGATTTTTCAAGAATGAAAATATGGAAAAGATAATATTGTCGTGAACTGTTATCGCGAACATATGCTTTCGGAAACATATAAAGTGGAAAAGAGAAAGAGAGAAAAAGAAAGAAAGAGAGAGAGAGAGAGAGAGAGATCCTCGTTATCCTTTTTATTATCATTTCCTTTTTCGCGCTTGTCGTCGTTGCCACGGCAATCTTGCTCTCTGTTCGTACGTTTAAGCGCGCGTAAACGCCTGTGCATGTTCCCGGGCGTATTACCAAATTAATATGGTAAACTATGCGTAGGCAAGCCATTTCGTACTAGGGGTGCTCTCGCGCGCGAAAGTGGATCGTTTAAGCCGTTTACATCGACGTTATCGAGGTAGACTATGGTCGAGAAATTTTCGTTTGTCTCGTTGAGAAAATATTTTTTCGATCGGAAAGAGAAAAATATATATATATATATATAGGTGCTGATGGACAGGTATAGTGTTTTTATTGTCGAAGATGTGTTAAAAGTAGGAAAGATAAATGAAAAGATAAAAGAGAACGAAAGTAATATATATATATATATATACATATATCAAGAGAAAGAGAGAGAGAGAGAAATAGGGGGTTTGGAAGAGAGATAATAAGGAAACAAAAATGTAAAAACGAGAAAGAAAGGGAAAGGGAAGGAAAATAGAAAAACAAAAAGAACGAGACAGAGAAAGTGAGGAAAAAAGAAAAAGAAAAATTGTGACTTTGGCTATAGAAAGAAAGAAGAGTTACGTTTGGTAGTGACGAAGGAAAATGGCGGATAGAAAGAGAAGGAGAGAAGATCGAAAAGGCATCTCTTCGTGTAGCCTCGAGCCATTTAACCGGAAGCGTGCTTCTTGAATTCCTGCGCATGCTTAGAAGGTTTCCAGCAACAGAAAGAGAGAGAGAGAGAGAGAGAGAGAGAGAAACGCCGTAGGTCTGTGCCAGGTGTATCTATCCTTCTCTTTTTCCTTTCAATCTTCATCTCTCTTCCTCTTCTTCTCTTTATATATATATATATATATATATATATATATATATATATATATTTCTATTCCTCTTTCTCCTTCTCTCACACTTTAGGAAACTAGCGAATATATTCGCAATGTCTCGAAGAAGCTGCCTCAGGATATGAAGGATCTTTCTCTCGTTCGTCGTCTGTCAGAAGGAAGAACCCGTCTAAAGCCGGTGAATTTCTCGGCCATTACCGTGCTTTTGCGTTCTGTTCTTCACGGTTCCACGCATTGCGTGCGACGTTTCACATAGAGAAAAATAAATCTCTGTAAGATAGATAGATAGTAGATAGATAGAGATAGAGATAGAGATAGAGATAGAGAGAAGAAGATAGAAAAACTTCAAGCGATCGAAAAGTAATACTAATTCTTCATCGAAGTGCTCCTTCGAAGAGAAATATTTCTTCATTTCCTATTCTAATTAATCGTTCGTTATTGCGATCGATTTTTTTATGTTCTACCCTTTATTGTCCTTTTTCTCGTTTCTCCTTTTCTATCAAAGGAATAAATCTAATAACTGTGGAACGATTTACTCAGACATCTTAGACGTCACGATTCTTTTTAAATTAAGTATATTGTTTGTAATGTGAATGAGAGAAAAAAAGAAAGAGCGAGACAGAGAAAGAGAGAGAGAGAGAGAGAGAGAGAGAGAGAGAGAGAGAGAAAGGGAAAGAGGAGAAGGTTACCCTTTCTAAAAGCGACAAACTCCATTTTGTGTCGCTCGTCTAAACTCTCATACTTCCTAGTTTAGATTCACAAAGAAAGGCTCGCTCTCATTACAAGTTTCGAGATCACGATCGCCATCTGTTCTAACGAGAACTCTCTCTCTCTCTCTCTTTCTTTTTTTTTTGTAAAGAAGAAGAGGAGAACGAAAGTAACGAGCAAGAAAGAGAAAGAGGGAGGAAAAGAGAGAGAGAAGGAAATAGAAAGAGGGAGGGAGAAAGAGAGTGAGAAAGAGGAACAGAGACAGACAGAAAGAGAGAGAGAGAGAGAGAGAGAGAAAGAGAGAGGGTGCATAGAATAAGGGTAAGAGAAGAGACGATAGGAGCGGCACGTGTAACAAAACTTTAGGCTCGAGGGCTCTCGTTGAGAGGTACGATGGCCGCTCGTTAATATAACATAAGTAGCTTCCATCGTCCATTGGCACGAAAAACGCTCGGGGGTTTAACTCCTAAGCGATGTTTCGATGTTTTAGATTTTTCATCTTTTCTCTCTTTCATTTACATTCACCCCGTTTACATAAGAGAAAAGAGTAAGCATATGCATTTGTGTATGCGTATATAGATGTAGATGTATGTATATACTACTGTGTTCCTATTATACGAAGTTTCTAGATGATTATAGAAATCAATTACCCTTTTTCGAGATATTTCGAGCTATCCTTTTTTTCTTACTTTTGTCTATATCATCTATTATTATTATTCTTATTTATTTATTTATTTATTTATTTATTTTTTTTGTTTTCAAATAAAAGTACGAGCAGAAGAAATCTCGAGAAAGTAATCAATTCTTTTTTTTCTCTTTTCTTTTTCGTTATTTTTCTACAAAGAGTTGCAAAAACGTTACTTTTTTTTGTCTTTACTTTTTATGTTTTATTTATTTATTTATTTATTATTTTTTTTTCTTCTTATCTTTCACCTCGTCCTTGACAGGGGCAATATTGCAGTAATACATATTCCTTTCTTTTTCTTCTTTCGTTCTTTCTTCGACTTAATTCAAAGGTAAAATAAAGTAGATATCGCTGAAGAGGAAAAGGGAAATGATAAAAATTCAATTAAAAGTCAATCAAAGTGAGTACTTTTAGTTTTATTCTTCGAAGATAAGAAGTACGGGTATTACACGTAGATCCATAAAGTTACGGGGTAATAACACGACGAGTGGTAGCATATATTACGAAGTTAAGTAAAAGTTTAAGGGTGAAAGTAGGAGTATAAAATTCCCACACGCAAGAGGAGAGAGAATGAGGGAGAGAGAGAGAGAAAGAGAGAGAGAGAGAGAGAGAGAGAGAGAAGACATTCGTCAGGAACTTCTCTTGGATTATCGAAACTTGGATCGTTGGAGAATATTCTCAAGGGTTAGTGTGTATATATATATATATATATGTATGTATGTATGTATGTATGTATGTATGTATGTATGTATGTATCCTGGCCTGAAAAATTTTTCTTAATTTTGTTATCTCCTTTATTTTCTTTTTTTTTTTAAATTCATACGCAACGTAACGAGAACGTGGGTATTTTAAATTTCTCGTTTCGGCAAAGCTTGTAACACTCGGAACGAGCGTCGTTACGTTCGTATATGTAAGTAAGTACATACATATATACATACATATACTGGATGGTACCAGGTGGTCACGAGTACATGCGTGTTAAAGAGATGTCCGAAGTATTACGTTCTACATCCTGAATAAAAATTTTCTTGCGACTGACTTCGTGTCTTTCGTACGATAGAAACGACGATTGGTCTACTAAAAATATAAATATTTATGTAAGTAGTTACGATGTTTCTCACGAACGTGACGATGTTAGAGTTTATCCCTTATCGAGGTCAAATATTGAGTAGCCATCGTTCGATAGCACGTACGAATTATTCCTCTCTGTCTCTTTCTCTCTCTCTCTCTCTCTCTCTCTCTCTCTCTATTTCTCTCTATCTCTCTATGTCTCTATTTCTCACTCTGTCATTAGTCATAGTTACGTTAACAATCCTTCGAACGTATAATTTAGGTACCCCCTTTGATCGTCAATCGTACGTTATAAACCACGAATTTCTCCAATTTCGATCGACTCGAAAGCTAATTTTCTTTTGTGATCGTTTTCATCTCACGTATAATCCCAATTATTTCTTTTTGTCTGTTTAAATGAATTACTCTACGATTTTTTCTTTTCTTTTCTTTTTTCTTTTTCTTTTTTTTTTCTTTTTTTTCTTTTTTAAGAGTAGTTTTTTCTCTTGCAAAGAGAAAAGAATGTTACGTGGAATTTTTGTTGGTCACGATAAAATGCCTTCTCGTAAAGAAATACAATCGGTAAAAAAAAATAAATGGAGATATTACTTGCATTTATATATACATATATATATGCAATGGTGGAAATTAATAACAATACGTTTAGATATATTCCTTCAACATTTCGTGTATATATTTACTACATAAATTTGTAATTTCTCTTGCGAAAGAGAATATCTTTCTCTATCCCGTTACGCCGCTCTACATTACTGAAATTTTGTTTTTTTATTGAAAAATATTATTCATCGTTCTCTCATTTAAAATTTAGTATTAATTTTTATTATTTTTAAATATACCATATGTAAATATAAATATGGCATAAAAATAAACCAGAACGTTTTATTTCATCGTATTATTTCTCTTTTCGCATCGTGAATATACGAATATGTACATACATACATACAATACATTCATACATACATACATACATACATACATACATACATATATATGTATATATATTTATATAGTAGTTTTGCATTAGAGTCTTAAGTATTAAAAAATGAAAAGAATATTTGTATCCTTTAATAAATACGAACATCTGTTATTTATATACATATATAAATACTTTCTTCAAATTCAGTGACCCTTTCTTTCGAACATTTTTATTTTTTGGATTTCTAGATACGCGTCGGGAATTATTTTCTTGCCATGTCTTTTTCTTCATTCCGGTATTCGCATTTTGATCTCCGAATTATTTCTTTTTTTTTCCGCGTTATTTGTATCCTTCTAACCAACTCATGCCGAATCAACCCCGAATCCACCACCGAAACTTACCTACCTCTAACAGAGAATATCTTTCTTCTTTTAAAGTGTGCCATCACCCACATTGATATATGAAAATTGGTTGGACGAATTCAGGTGAGAGGGGAGGGATATATACCTACACAAACGATAATATGTGGATACTATGTAGTAGTGAATATCGTATCAAAGAAAGAGGTAATAAAAGAAGAGTGAGATATAAGGGAAAACAGGATACAATGAAATAGGATGAATCAGTTTATTATGTTTGAAGATTTATATATATATATATATATATGTAAGTACTTATATACGTATTGCTTATATACACACATACTTATGTATATGTATATGTATATGTATATATATATATATCAAAAGAAAACAAAGACATTGTGAGAAGAACGACCGAAATGTTTTCGTTGTTTTTTCCCTTCCTCCCATTCAATATGATTCGTTGAAGAACTAACGTGTATTCCAGAGAAAAAAAAATATATATATAAATGTATATACATAAATAAGTATTATACTTTAAGCAGTAAAAATGGGATACACGTATAAATACGTATTACAGAGAGTTAACGATAAAATTTCCAAGAGAATGAAAGGAAAAAAAAAAAGAAAGAAAGAAGGGTCGAAGGGGTATGTAGGAAAATATAGGAAGGTTGAAACGAACGAAGGGAAAGGAAGGAAAGGGAAAAAGTCAGTCAGTCGGATAACACGTCGTAGAAAATGACGAGTCATGCCAATGCGAACGAACTTACTGACTTGCGATCCTCCCTTTTTCTTCGAACCTTTCGTCCTTGACTTATATTTTTTTCTTTTTTTCTTCTTCTTTCTCTCTCATGACTATGAAAAAAAATATCGACTTCGAGAATGGAAATATCGTTTGGAAAAATGTCGGGTGCGAAATACTGACGTTTGTAACGTAGAAATTCGAGAAAGGTGGGAGGAGGAGGAGTGGGGATAAGGGTGGGGTAATGTTGGTGAGAGGAGAGGGGAAAGGATACCCTTCTTTGCCTTCAGTACTTTTCGAAAGGCTCTAACGTCTGATTTATTAGGGTAAAAAGCTCTCTACCTCCTCGAAAAATGGAAAGGAACGTAGGACGCGTGACGTATTTTCGCATCGCGTTTTCGAAACGTACTTTACTAGGTAGGCTTGCGAGCAACGATATCCTTCATCCCTTTTCTTTTTTCTCTCTCTTTCTCTTTCGTTTTTTCCACTTGCGTAAACTTTCGTTTCCATTTCTTTTCTCTCTTTCTCCGTCTGTCTGTCTCGTGTCTCTTTCGCTCTCTTTATCATTCACAAGTCCCTAAATTTTACGGATTATAAATTTTCGATCGACTTTTTCCGAGATCCTACAATAAGCAAGGTGACGCCATACATTTACCTACGTCCATCTTTCACGTACGATTTCACGCGGGTTTTTATTGAGAGAAAAAGAAGAGAAAGAAAGAAAAAAAGAAAAGAAAGAAGAGAAAAGAAAAGAAAAGAAAAGATAGACGATAGCTACAGAGAACGATAGCAACGGAGAGAAAAAGAGAGAGACAGAGACAGAGACAGAGACATAGATAGTGATAAAGAAAGAGAGAGAGAGAGAGGGGATAAAAGTGAGAAGGGTTGTGAGACCCTTCCGTTAAAAAGGAGTTTATTTAGCTTAGAATTTATGGAACGGAATATTTTTCGTACGCGTAGGAAGGACTAAAGGATATTTGATGGGAGAAAAGAAACTGAAGATACTTTCGGCGTTCCTTTATGGCGATGAGATGGGAGTTGGTGAGGTTGGTGGAGAAGGGTAGGTGGATAGATGAGTGGGGGTAAGTGGAGGGGTATTCGATCGTCGAGGGTAAGAAAAGTTGGACGCTTTCTCCGAATACTGATTTACTAAGAAAAGTTCTGTAATCAATCGACAGTGGCTAGAGAAAGAAAAGAGAGAGAGAGAGAGAGAGAGAGAGAGTACGAGAGGGCCTGCTATACGCGATCTCCACTTCCGACTAAAGTCCCTTAAAGTCTCGGACTTTTTAAAGGCTTTTCTAGACTGAAATTGGTGGTATTGGATGGGTACTAAGGGAGAAAAGGTTTCTCTCTCTCTTTCTCTCTCTCTCTCTTTATTTTCCTCGAAAATCCGTTACGAATCACTCGAGTGGAATCTTTTACTTTTTATCTTTACGACTTTTGACGTTACGTACGAAAGACGAGAGGTAAGAAAAAAAATGAAACAGAAAAAGAAAAGAAAAAGGTGAATGGGTGGAGGGAAAATGGAAAGAGAGAGAGAGAGACTCAAATGTAATTAAAAATCGATTAGATCATTTTGAATCTGTAAATGGATTATTATCGTAATATATAAATACATATGTATGTATTTATATTTAGTAAGAAAGTGTTACGCTTATACAGAAGCATACAAATAATTAAGAGAATCATGATTTTACTGAAAAAATTTTTTTTCCTCTGCATCCTCTTCAATTTAATTCTATGGGAAAGGATGTAACGTGCTTAACCATAAGATTCGTTCATTATTTAATTGTTTGTGATATGATCTATCACGATGAATAATTACCATAATTTTTATCGAACGCTGGCGTTATTTCGAGACATTGAAAATTGTTGTGAACTTTCGTTTTTAACATTGAAAAATTCTATCGACGACGTCCATCGGTCGATTACTCGAAATCAATAATTAATGCGAATAAGTATGAGGATAAAGAAGAAAAATAAATAAAGAAAAAAATGAAAACGTCGATGTACAGACGTCTTCTCGATTAACGAAAAAAAAAAAATCGTAATAATTTGTAATCGATGGATGATGGAAGGGTGAATAGAAGGGAGAGAGAATAAAAAATTAAGCGGATACGAGGATCGTCGTCATCGTCTATAGTCGACTACGAGCTTTGAAAACTCGCCTACGAAAAATTGGATTTTTCTAGTTGGCAATCGTATAAAATTGAATTTTGTAGAACAGTCGGAGGTACCGTAGTGGCCGAAGAAAAATCGTAGAGTTATATAAATATACGTTTGTAGACGTATCGTAGTTTGGAAATTGAAACGAAATGCGCCTTCTTAAAAAAGTTCTTTTCTACTTTGGAAAAAGGATAAGATAGATAGAGAAGGAAGGAAAGAGAAGAAGAGAGAGAGAGAGAGAGAGAGAGAGAGAGAGAGATGTACGAAGCACAAAAGTTTTGTTGCCTTATATATTATTTTAATGCGATCGAAAGGAGAAAATTTGGAAAATGGAGAGAGAGAGAGAGAGAGAGAAACAAATCGAAAATCCGTTAAAGTGACTTAGAACGAAACACCTTAACGTCTACGTCAAAACTTGTAAAATCCTTGGACGAAACTTTCGAATTGCCCTAGGTTAATTTAGAATTTATCACTTTTCTCATAGAGCTTGTCGAAATTATATAGAATAAAGAAGTTTTACAAATTACGTGTACGATGTACTTATTTTTGTTCTTTCATTCACTTTCTTTTTTTTTTAATTTTAATTTCTTTTCAATTTTTTTTTTTTATATTTCATTTTTATGTCTTTTCTTTTTTTTTTTCTTAACCCAATTTGTACAATAATTAATTTCGTTTCTCATTAGAAAAAAAGGACGGGACAACAAAAACGGGAATTTGACTACTCCTTCTCTGCTTAACAATATCTTTTATAACGTTTGTCATTAATTAACAATTGAGATATTTATGTATATACACGCGAGGAAAAAATATTAGATACAAATAAGTATTAGAAATCGATAAATGCGTTTTTTGCTTTTATCTTTTTTGTTTGTTTGTTCGTTTCTTTCTTTCTTCGATTATTCGCATAACTAGTTAGACGATAGTTAGGGAGGGGGTAAAAAAAAGTGGTGGGGAGAAAGTAAAAAAAAAAAGTGCGACGACTACACGAAGGGTTGTTGTTCGAAAATCGAAGAAAGTAGTATGTGTGTGTGTGTGTGTGTATTTTTTTTTTCTTTTTTTTTTCTTTTGTACGATTTTGGCAGACTGCGCGCGATCGAGCGCGAAGCGATTCGAAACTGGAGAACTGGTTGCGTTGCTTCCGGAGTACGGAGCCTTGAACTGCACTACCGGTACAACCGGATGTCCTACAAAATACTGGCATTAAAGCATTCATCTTTGAATCAAAAAATTCGACTTAGCATGTTTCCCCTTACGTAGTTGTATATAATAGATACCTACGTGTAAGTATTTATGTATGTATTTATCTATAGATAGATATTTAATTAGCATGACTCACATTATACTCCACGGATATATGAATATGTATGAATATGAAAAGAGATAAAAATTTATCTGTTCGAAGCAATGTATAATATATGTATATATATCTTTATTATTTTTAATTATTTTTATTTTTAATTATATTTATTTTTAATTCATTTTTATTTTTTTTTTAGAAATTATTAACTTTAACAAAACTCTATTAGCACGTTGTTTACCAGCACATTAAATCCAACCATCGATAAATTATAATATTATTGTTAATTATTCACAAATTTATAATATAATTTGTAACGTTTTATTTTATATATATATATATATATATATATATATATATATATATATATATCGTTATCGTCGTCGAACTCGTCTCAAAAAATACCGATGAACTGTGAAAGGAAAAGCCATATAGTAGTTCGACTTGGAAAAAAAAGAAAGAAAAAAAGAACAAAAAATGAATTTGACTTTTAAATTTTCTTCCTCCATATGACCTAGGAAACAAAATAGAGTGAGGACAAAAATTGGCACCATATGATATGGCATCCTTCTAGTACCAAACGAATCCGGAAAAAAAATCTTTTTTGATAAATTCAATCTCTCACGAGGTATTTCAATTTTTTGAGATAAACGAAACACACTCTCTCTCTCTCTCTCTCTCTCTCTCTCTATATATATATATATATATATATATATATATATATATATATAAAATTTTGTCGAATATGCATACACTGAAGTATGTATCTCCTTCAATTACAAACTTGCTATAAATATTTCTTTTCGTTCATTTTTTCTTCGTTTGTATTCTTTATTCTCCGTAATATTTACATTTTAAATCATACAACTTATTTTTCTTACATTTAATCCATTCCTATCAACTACGATAATGACTGGATTGTAACAAACCAGAATAACATGGATATAGTAAAAATGTTAGGAAATTCTGATGGAAATTTTCAAACACGATTTTTTCGAAAACTCCGAGGGCTGAAACGGGAAAAATATGTTTTTCGACTTATTTTTACAATATAGTATCACACTACCATACCTGTCCGGATACTAAATGTAAAAATGAGTCGAAAAAAATATGTTTCCGTTTCAGCCCTTGAGTTTTCGAAAAATAAATGCATATATATATATGCACACACAAATATATACATATACATGTATGTGTATACATATATCGTAAGAGCAATTTTTATTACGTTGTATGATATTCCGAGAATTACGGGATTTAAGAGGAAGAATACAAAAGGGTGAAAAAAAAAGTAAGTAAATACATATAAAAGATATGGTTCAACGGTAAAGAAAGAAGAAAATTAGTTAAGAATGGAAAAAGAAGTAGAATTGTCTTTCGTATTTACCGAGTTGGTCGTAGTCCGGATGGAAGAAAATCGTAAGGATCGAAGCGAGATAGAGAATGAGAAAAGGAGAACGAAAGAAAGAAAGAAAGGATAGAAAGAAAGAAAAAGAGAGAGAGAGAGAGAGAGAGAGAGAAGGAGAGGTAGGAGCGACAAAAGAAAAAGCAATTTAACGACAAGGCTTGAATCACAGGATGTGAACGAAGGAAGGTTGTACGAGACTCTCGAGAGCGCGAATGAGCGTAGAAAGAGCGTGGGACGGGGGTTTGTTTCGCCACGGAAATGACGATGGTCTAATAAGTCCTGCACGCATCTCCTCACCTCACCTCACCTCGCCATATTTCACTTCACCTCACCTCACCTCACCTCACCTCACCTCACCTCACCTCACCTCACCTCAGCACACCACACCTTACTTCACTTCGTCTCGTCTCGTCTCGTCTCGTCTCGTCTCATCTCGTCTCGTCTGGTCTTATTTCGTCTCGTGTCGTATCGTGATTGTATAATAGACACGAAGTATTATAATATAGTATAACTTTTTCTCAATTCGTCCAATTTTTTCTATATCTTTTTTTTATCTTTTTTTTATTTTTTTTTTTAAGTTGTTGTTGATCACACGTTAGATCTTATTTTAGTTGTAACTACTGGGCATATGGGTAGTCCCCTTACGACGTAAAGATCTTACAAGTTGTATTCTAGAAAGAACGCGAAAAAATAGAAAGTATTATTAACGTGATAGATTTTTTGAGAAATTTAATAACGTTTGTGGGTTCTTGTTTGTCGAGAAATCGAGATGGAGAAAATCACTTCGACGGGAAATTTTATACGATTTTGAAATAATTGTTAGATGGAAATAAGTGTTCTGTTAAAGATTCTCGTATTTTTTGAGGAAAATATTTTTTAAGGTCGTATACATATATATATACACACACAATATTCGATTATCGAATCATTTGCGTTGACATGGTAAAGCGACGAGAAAGAAGAACAAAAAAAGAAGGACGCGGAGAACAAAATTCGTTTAATATCGGCGCACAACGTTAAAGACGCAAAAAGGAAAATAAAAATAAAAAAAAAAAAAAAGAGAGAAGAACAAAAAACGAAAAACAAAAAAAAAAAAAGAAGAAAGAAATGCAGTGGACGAATCAATCTCTTATCGATCGATTAAATTCGCGAATAAAACTAAAGGTCAAAGAATAGAGAAACGAAACGGAACGAAACGAAACGAAACGAAACGAAAGAAAAGGAAAGGAAAGAGATGGAGAGGATAGGATTCGATAGGAAGGATAGAAAAGAGGGACGAGAAGGAAGGAGAGAGGAGAGAGGAGAGAGGGTGGGAGTGGAAATAGGGGTAGGTAGGGGTAGGAGAATCGTTGCTATTGTCGTGGAAGAAAAAGATGACCGGATCTAGGTCGTGTCTCTTCTCTCCGTGCTCGTTCGAAAATAAACGCTCGATTACCCACCGCCAATTTGTTCCACATACGACGTTCGTCTCCTTAATCGCTTCGGCTCGGTTCTTTTCCTTTTCGAAAGAAAAAGAAGCGAAGAGTAGAAGAGAATAGAATAGAAGAGGATAGGAGAAAAGAGAAGAGGAGAGGAGAGGGAACCCGGACTCGTCCGCGTTCGACTTTCACGGCCCTGAACCCGATCTGAGAGCAAGTTTAGGTTAGCGACATAAAAGTCAGGCTTGATAGGCACAACTACCAGGCAGTAGTCTAACACTAATACAGAGGTTCACAATCGACAAATAGAGTTGTACGTACAACGTTAGATGTGAGTAAGTGAGTGAGTAAGTAAGTAAGTGAGTAAGTACTGAAACGTGCCGGATACTCGATCGCGCAATGGACCCTGGACACTACGTATCACACGGTATCTACGTTTCGAGTTCAGTTCGTTAGTTGCCGGATATCAACGTCCTAGGGATTGGTTGCCGTTCCGAGGACGTCAATCGATCAGGGAAAGGAAAAAAATAACAAGAGAGAAGTGTTTTTCTCGCGGAAGCGTAACACTGGCCCCAATTGCTCGACGTGAACTTAATGAGTCGTTATAGTATGTAAGTAGTTATTTACATAGACGTGCTATATAGTTTTTTTTTTATATTGGCTATACGTGCTCACTAATGTCTTTTGTCTTTCTCTCTCTCACTCTCTGTATTTTTCTTTTTATTTCTTTCTTTTTTTTTTTTTTTTTAGTTAGGAAAAGAAACCACATGGTTCCCCGGGGGGGAGGGAGGAACTTTGAACTCTCGAGTAGTACGTTAATGAACGAATAAAACTTTCTTCCAAAAGTCGGATCTCAACGTTATAGTTATACTACGCTCTACGTTCTCTCGTTTTCTCGAATTAGGAAATTGCATTTTCTTATTAATCCGAACGTTGTAATCGGTTAGAGTCGGTTAAGTCGGCCGAATTTCCATCTCCCGATGGTTTTTAATCGGCAAAACGCTTTTGGCATAGGAACCTCTACTTTATGGATTCCGCAATCGTATCCGGAGATAGGGCGTACGTGGTTATGCGCATGACTACTTATACGCCGACGTTCACGAACGCGTAATGCGAATGCACGATAACAGGATCTTGGCACTGGCAATACGGGTAATTTGTGTTAAGTCCAGCCATGCCGATTGTATCGCCTATGGAAAGCAATACTCGTGAACTACTCTAATATCTTATGCGATAATAAACGAAAATGAAAACGTTTCGACTCCTCGTTTCTCTCCTTTTCCCAAAATAGATTTATTTGTAATAGATAAAAGCTAATGAATATTCATTAATATTCATTAACATAATTACGTCGACAAATTTGTTCGATAACTTTATCCTTTCAATATAATGTCCCGACGAAACGAAACTTTATTGTTTGGAAACGGACAAAAAAGTTCGATCGAATAATTTCCCTTTCTTCATGGAGAATTATTTGTATCTAAGAAACGATTTCTTTTTTCTTTTTTTTTATTGAAGGCAAGAAAACTAAAATTCGATGAAACTACTTTCCACGGTCTCTTATCTCTTATCTTCGATATCTGACATCTACGTTATTCCTCTCATTAGAATAAATACATATCTAATATTAAACGTATCTGAAACGATGAAACGAAACGCGTACGCACGCACGGAGACGCAGACGCGAATAAGAGAAGTATCTATTACTATAACTCGGTCGTCTCAGCTAAGATATCGTAAATGGAAACAGAGAAGTTTAATGGAGTTCCTGGTGTTTCTAAGTTTGTCAAACTTTTTTGATGGGTAAGCCTTCTTCGTGGCGACGGTGAGCTTTGAGGAGAAAAATGAAAAAAAAAAGAAATAAAAAGAAAAAGAAGAAGACGGAGGAGAAGAAGAAGAAGAAGAAGGAGAAGTACAAGGGATGGAATGTACGGAAAAATAAGATAACAGATCGTTTCGTATCCCTTCATGGTATCCCCATGGAAGATTGTTCTGGTCTAACATCGTAGTCGTACGGAACCGAGACTTTAAACTTTTCTCTCTCTCTCTCTCTCCGTCTCTCTCAACATTTTGTCTGAGGCTACGAGAGAAAGAGTGAGAAAGAGAGAGAGAGAGAGATATACATAGAAAGAAGAAAGATACGTCAGTTACTACGTTACTACCTTACTTTCGTGTAAATCCTCGCGTTCGTGGAAACGGAGAACTCTTTAAAATTATGCTAATGCGACAAATCTTTCATGGTGTGAAACTAAGCCGCTTGAAACGCTTCTACTGTTTCGGCCGGTTTTTCTTTCATTCTTCTTCTTCCACCTCCACCTCCACCTCTTCCTCTTTCTTCTTCTTCTTCTTCTTCTTCTATTTCTTCCAGCTTTCACCATAAACGAGTCGCACCCTCCACATTTTGTCTCTCAGCGTGGAGTCATCGAATAAAAAAGAGGATTTGTTGATCTCGTAGAGGAGTGTCGGTTGAGGATAAGAAGCACGGTTTTACTCCACCCTTCAACCAGAAGCAACCTAGAACCAGCAACCATCTTTTCTCGCGCCATCGCGTCCCTTCCCTTTTCTCTCTTCCACCTTCCTCGTCCCTTCTCATCTCATCCCAGACCCTTCGTCACCGTTGCTGCGAGAGACAGACAAATATTTGTGGAATCAGCGTCGCTGTTGGATCCGTGGGAATAGAAAATTCGCGGTTATCAACGAGAATGGAAGCTGATTTTTGCGATTTCGTTCCGGGCTTCCTTTATCCGAATGCACGCACGTCCTTTAGAAAGAGATAGAGATAGAGAGGAGGAGGATGGAGTAGATAAATAGATAGAAAGAGAGAATAGGACAATGTTATTGCTTCGGCAAGGAACGTTATTTGAAAATCAATGAGACGAATATACGGAGGAGTTTGAATCTGCTTTTCTCTTACCTCCTTCTAGCTTCTTGTCGTTGTCGTCTTCTCGTATTCGTCTTCGTCTTCGTCTTCATTTTCGTTTTCGTTTTCGTTTTCGTTTTCGTTTTCGTTTTCGTTTTCGTTTTCGTCTTGCTCGATATGCAACGTCGTGCACCCGCATGACTATAATAGAAAGGTCGTGAAAGCTTACATACATACATACATACATATATATGTTTGAGAAAAATCGTATTCTCTAGTGAGATTTTTATTACGTGCTTATGTACGTCGAAGAGCCTCGATCTAACCGTGTGTCTTCATTCTTCGACCTATATTTTTCTTTCTTTTTATTTCTTTCTCTCTTTCTCGTTTTCTTTTACTTTCTCTATCCTTTCTTCTTCCTCGATTATCGTCGTCTCGATCGATAACCGTGTAACTCTCGTCGAATTTAAGCGAGTTTCCGTTCTACTAGAACCACACCGATATTCGTATCGAACGTACGATAATACGGCACAGTTAAACTTTTGCTTTTATTTCGAAAGAGTTCTGCGTTAGATAGCGTACAGTCTTCTTGGCACTCGACTTTATTCCCTCTCTCTCTCTCTCTCTCTCTCTAGTCTTCGTCTCGTGTTCGAGCTCGAAGAAAATTATCTTAAAACGGATGGGGATGGGGACGGGGACGGGGTTGAGACGAGGGAACAAGGGAAGGAACTTCGATCGAACCTCTTTTCGAGCGTCTTTCCTCGCTCGTCGTCGTCTTCGTCGTCGTCTTCTTCTTCTTCTTCTTTTTTTCTTCATTTTTTCTTCTTTTCTTTTTTCTTTTTTAATCTTTTTTTTTTCTTCGCCAAGTCTCCGTTCTCTATCTATCGTTCGATAAAATTTTCTTTCGTAAAAAAAAAGAGAGGTCCGAAACGTTGGATAAGAAAAGCGATTATCCTAACTAATTCCACGGTGCTGCTCATTATAAATCCTATTTATTAAACGATATCATATGTATACATGTATGTGTTAAGTGAACCGGAAAATAATGTCGTTCTTTTTTGATATATATACAATTTAAACAAATAAATTTGCAACTTGTTTCTCCTTTTAATCAATGACGTCATTGCTCCTTATCAAGAAAGAAAAGAAACTTTCGATTATGTATACTCGGAGAAAACTGAACAACAAGGTAGGAAATAATAATACGGTCGATATTATTAAAAACTTTGATCCGAGAAATGAAGATTATTTTTACGTCGGTTGTTAGATTCGAGACGACGGATTTTTTTTCTTCTTTTCTTTTTCTTCCTCGTAAGTTCTTTCGTAAGCACAGATACGACGAATATAATCGTTTCCAAAAAAAGGAGAGAGAGAGAGAGAGAGAGAGGAAAAATAAATAAACGAAGCGTACAGTGAGATAGAAGAGGATGGTTGTATTCGAAAGAAAAATCTTTGACAAAATCTGACAGATATTTTAGCCACGTGTTATTTTGCTTTTAACACCGCCCGTGTAACTTGAATTTTTGAATACGTTAGCGACTCGTTCGACGGTGCAATAGTGAAAAAAAAAGAGACAGAGAGAGAGAGAGAGAGAGAGAAGAAGAAAAAGAAAAAGAAAAAGAAAAAGAAGAAAAAGAAGAAGAAGAAGAAGAAGAAGAAGAAGAAGAAGAAGAGAAAGGCGAGTGAGTTTTGAAAGTATAAAAGATCATCTTCCATTTGAAGAGGAAAACTTTGTCGCGTATGCGTTACACCTGTTCACGTAGGCTGACGTATACGTTGATGGGTATAGTAGGTACACAACATATGTACCTACACGTGAGCAATGCTTTTCACGAATATAGGAAAACCGAAAAGAGAAAGGAAGGAATAGAGATATACAGAAAGAGAGAGAGAGAGAAAGAGAGAGGAGGGAGAAGGAAAGAAGGAAGGAAGAAGAGAAACGAGAACAACGACGATGACGCGTCGTAAGCCGAGCATGAAATCATTTATCTCCGGGATAAGCGTCGGAGAACGACGACACTCTTTCTTCCTTTTTACATGGATTTAAAGTTTTCCCTCTCTCTCTCTCTTTCTCTTTCATTTTCGCTTCCTTCTATACTACGTAGCATCGTTTCTTTTCTTTTTCTTTTCGTTTCAACTCTCTCTTTCTCTCTCTCTCTCTCTCTCTCATCTCACGTCTCTTCATTCTAGAGACTAGACGAGACGAGAGAGAGAGAGAGAAAGAGAGACCACAGGCGATGGTGGAGAACACACCCTCGTAACTTATCTCAGTTACCTACCCGTTTTGCCGAGAACTTTCCGCGTCACTCTTCTTCGTAGTCGAGCAATCAAGTGATGGAGAGGAAGGGATGCGACGTAATCCATGATCCATGGAGACGTCATCCGTGAAGATGACACAGCTACCCTCGCCTATCGTCCTAACGTCCCTCTTCTTTTTCACTCTCTCTTTCTCTCTCTCTCTCTCTCTTTCTCTTTCTCTTTCTCGCTTTCTTTGCACATACATATATATATAATATATAATATATATATTGTATATATATTGTATATATATATTGTATATATATAATATATATTCCTTTCATAGCTTTTCGTTGCTTGCTTGATCACGAAAATTGTAGCAAAAGACGTAAGACTTTAGCTTTCAGAAGATATTAACTACGAACGATTTAATATCCATCATCTCTCGTTATTATTATTAATTAAAATCAACCTCGAGATTCTTAACTATTTTGTACGTGTTTCTCTCTATCTCTGTGTATGTCTGTGTCTATATATGTATACGTAAAATCTTGAATAATTTTATTATTATAACATAATCTCTTATTAACTGGATATATTAGTACGGGTTCACTCTTCCGTTTCAATTTTATACTCTGATATACTTAATTAGTTTTACTTCAGAGTATTCAAAGTTACGAATATTCAAACAACTATGTTATATAAAATGGATGAAAACTTTGCAATATTCCAAACTATTCGAATCCATTCGAATATTTTCAGTAATATATTTAAAGTTAATCATCATGATCTGTCTAGTTCGTATTTAATATTCGTGTTAATAAAGAAAATTAAAGAAGCATCGATTTAAGGAATCTCATCGATTCTATATCGATAATTTTGATGAAATGTATGGTATCTATGTATCTATGTATCTATTTATTTTATCTATCTCTATAAGATGATTCTCTTAACGCACGAAGGATACGAAGACTGAATCAAAGTTCCGTTCGTGTTAGACGGAATGCAATACGAATCTAGCGAATCGAAGGACGTCGTAAATACATAGATAGGTAGATAGATAGGTAGCTAGGTAGGTAGGTAGATATCTGACGATAGGATCCTTATATATACTGACACAGTGACCCTTTGAACATCGTCCGTCATGAAATTAGCGAACCGTAGTCCGAAATTGTGCGGTCAAATGCGTCTTGATATGGCTTTGTGCGTTAAACCTGAATACGTACAAACACATACATACACACACGTATTAACATGTAGCTAAACCGAACCGGAGATTCCAGGAATTTTACAATGATACGTCTCTCTCTCTCTCTCTCTCTCTCACTCTCTCTCTCTGGTATTTGTCCTTCTCTGTATCAGCAACTTAAGGGATCAGCTTTGAGAGATACCAAAGTCCTTTGTTGTGGTTTCGATTGATACTCACGATCGATGATTATATTCTGTCTTACAATTCGTCTTATTAAACATATAAACATATATATGTGTGTATGTGTATTTAGATACAATGAATGTCTCAAAGAAAAGTATTCAGCAGAATTAATTAAAAGATCTAATAATGTTTCGGAAAAATTCTGACCCTCCTTTTAGAGGGTTAACTCCAAGTAAATAAATTTTTGTTACAAAGATTTGTACCCTACGAAAACAACATTTATCTATCTTGATATTTTTTGAAGAAACAAAAAAAAAAAGAAATTAAATTTTATAATAATGGACATTCAGTTAATGGTGGACAGTTCGTTGGAACAGTCTGTGTATGTATATGAATATATACATATACACACACATATATATATATATGCGTTGTTGAAAAAAATTGCAAACCTAATTGAATTAACTCGAACGAATGTTTTAGATACTCCAAAAGAGCAATCAAAGAGTTTTAAGACGATAATACAAAGTAACACGCATTGCAGCATCCAAGTTATATACTTTGACCTGACATTCTCTCTCTCTCTCTCTCTCTCTCTCTCTCTCTCGCTTTTACTCTTACCCTTACTCTATTTATCTCTTTTCTTACGTCGTATAAACTTTCGTATTTCAACGATAACTTATTTATGTTTTAAAGTTTGACAGTAAAACGTCAGACATTGGAGGTATGCTATCGTTTTTTCCAGTAGTAAAGTCCGACAACTGATCTGACGTCAGATCGGATAAGAATGTCTTTTAAATTGTCTGTTAAATTGTTTTTGAAATAAAACTCACAATTTCACACAGAGAAATACACATAGACACAAACGAATACATACACATGTAATTATATATTACTTTTATAGACAGACAGATAGATAGATAGATAGATAGATAGATAGATAGAGAAGGAGAGAGAACGAGAGAAAGAGATTTATATAACGTTTCAAACAGTTTATCTAACGAGTATACGTCTTCTCAGTTTTTATATTTTCTCTCACGTTGTACGTATATACGTACGTAAATATATATTATACGTAAGTGACTTATGTATCACTGGCAAAGAGTTTCACTGGCAAATTTATTGAAAATTTGTGTTACACGATGTGTGTATTTGTATGCCTGTGTGCGTATAAAAATATAAGGAACGAGTTCGGAGGAAAAATGCAGCGTAAAAAAAAAGAAATGAATAAAAAAAAAGAAAATTATAAAAAAATAAAAAGAAATACATGGGCGAAAAGGAGCGAAAAACATGAGGAGGAGGCGTAGAAGGAAAAAAAAAAGATATGAGAATACTCGTGATAAAAACTGTACGATCGAAGTAAGAAAAGAAAGAAGAGACGAGCGCCTTCCGTCGTAAAAATGCGTTTCGTGCTACATCGTTTCTCACTCTAGGAGAGAAAAAGGAGGAGATCGAGGTAGATAAGAAGGAGAAAAAGAAAGCGAAGGGAATAAAACGAAGAAGGAAAAAAGCGTGAAAGAGAAAGAGAAGGAATGAAGAACCAAAAAAAAGAAAACAAGATTAAAGAAAAAAGAAAAAAGAAAAAAAAAACAGAAACGAGGAAAAAAGTAAAAAGCAGCGAGAAAACTCTCGGAGAGTATTCTTGAATACGATTTATTATTTCTACTCTTATTTCGTCTTATTTATCTGCGAACGCACTTTTATGAAACCTACAGGCTCTTAAAATTATTTTTTGAGAATCGTATCACTTATTTTCATCGCGAAATCTCCTGCTCGTTTTTCACAACATCGACAATCTCTCCTAGACGTATTCGCTCGTCGAATTTCTCGAATTGGTTCGTTCAACGGAATGAAAAAATAAGATGAAAGGAAACAAGCATATATACTCGAGTAGAAAATAAAAGTGAACATGCAAAAAAAAAAATTTATCATCGTTTATTCGCCTTATTCGTCTTGTTCGATATCGAAGACAATTCTTTTTTATTTATTTTTTTTTTATTTTTTTTCGGGACGATTTTGAATGAGTCGAACGAACGGAGAACACAAATCGTTAAGTTGACCGAACGAAATTATCCCCGAAAATTAATTAATTCTCGAATATTTCAATAAATTTCGATTCGATACGCGCGTTGAAATCAATGTTTCAATTTACGTTCTGTTGTGACGATGCTATCGTTAACTTTCTGTTTGTGTTCTTGAAAATGTAAAATATTAATATGAATGACAGAATAAATAGGCATCGCGTACACGTCCTATATAACGACACCTGGGACATCCTATATATATCTAAAACGACAATTATATTTCAATAAATTTTCGTGTGTACGGTCTCTCTCTCTCTCTCTCTCTCTCTCTCTATCTCTTTCTATTTCATGCATATGTTTAATTACAATGCGATCTTTTCGATTCGATATAATAATATTACTCTCGAGACATCTATTCTTATTGAAGCGTCGCGTTTAATAATTTCTTTTCTTTTTTTTTTTTCTATAAATTCGAAGCTCGTTTCTTCTCATAAAAAAATAGAAAAGAAAGTAAAATCTCCATTTCATTATCCTTCATCGAATAAACACGTCGTCTCGTACGCAAAGAAACGCTTATAAAGCATAAATTATTTTTTATATATTTGATAGGGGGTTAAATATTTTTTATGAACTTTTTTCTTCTTTTCTTTTTCTTTTCTTAACGTTTATATCCACCCTGGTCGCATATAAATATTATTACCACATATAATTCCATAAATCGATGAAAACAAACAAATAATAAGAAATTGTTAAAAAGAGAAGGTTTGCGACGGTCGTAAATAAAAATAATGCACATTTGTACTGACTATAAATGCGGATAACTGGCAAGACACGTTATAATATCGATGCTATGACGCACGTAATACTCTCTGGCGATGGCAATGACGTCGAAACCACCAAAGACATCGACCGATCGTATCCTTGACGGATCTGACCTAACTCAGGATCAATTAGAGAGAGACATATACAATCTATACCTACATATTACGTTAGATCGATCGATTGATAATTGTATCACGTTAAGGACGTAACGTTTTATATCCTGTTAGATCTTTATATCATGCTCGCACACTTTTCAATATCCTTTTATCGACTTTAAACGTATTTTTAATGAGATTTTTTTCTGTCAAAAAGAAAAAGGAAAAGGAAATGGACTCGTTCGTGTATATACGTAGATATATATATGGGTACATTTGATGTATGGGATATATAATACATTTTTTTTTCTCTATCTGTCTCTTTCTTTTATTATTATTATTATTATTATTAAAGACTAGCAGTAGTTATTTTTTTTCTTGAAGTAGGGACGAAAAAGAGGAGAAGAGGGTGAGTCTGATAAGAATTATTTTCTAGTAACAATTATTTGTTCCCAAGTTTTCGATATCTTTTCTCGTCGAAATTATTCTCGATGCTCGTCGCTATTGCAAAGTGTGTCCGAATACTTTAAGCGAACAAAACGGGCTTTCCGGATTTCCAATTATGCAAAGCCGATTTCGATCTAAACAACAACAACTACTCTCGGTTTTTGTTTTGTTCAAAGTATGCCTTAGTTGAACTTCCATGGAAGAACAGAAATTAAAGTGCATTCTGTTCTACGGTTGTTAAGTAAGATCTTCGAACGTGACTTTACGCGCTCGTACGAAAGAGCATATCGCGTTAAAAACGGATTCGTATTTTGTCCAAAAAAAAAAAAAAATATAGAAAGAAAAAAAAAAGAAAAAAAAGAGAAAGGAAAGATCACGATGTTATCCAAAATAATTAATTCTACGATCGTAGTATCATTAAAATGATCATATTCGAGATATCACGAAGGTTATATTTTCTCTGTGCGCGCGCGAGAGAGAGAGAAAGATAGAAATAGAGAAAAAGAGAGAAAGAGAGACAGAAAGAGAGACAGAGACAGAGACAAATAGAAAGACTCGGTTAAACTTCTTTGGAATATTAAAACAGCAGAAGAATCTTGCAGATTTTCATCGAATTACGTTGGAGCTTGGAAAACTGCTTGCAGCGAATTTCTCTCTCTCTCTCTCTCTCTCTCTCTCTCTCTCTCTCTCTCTCTCTCTCTCTCTCTTTCTCCCTTTCTCAGTCATTCTCTCTCTCGTAATTTCATCTCTACTATCTCTTTTTCCTTCTTTAGAAGATGCAGATCGTACATACATAGATCAAAGTAGAGATCCATTGGTATTAGAGATACTAGACCCGCGTAGACGACTTCGATAGATGCTCTACGATATTCGTGATAATAGCTATTGCGTAGATAATCCGCATTCGAACCGCACGTTCGCGATAGCGCTAATTAGCTTCGCCGTGTTTTCGCCTCGAGGGTCGAAGGATGAGGTTTTGGTAGGGAGTGAGAAGGAAGAGTCTTTGCTCTTCTCTCATCTCCTCTCATCTCCTCTTTCTTACTCTCTCTCTCTCTCTCTCTCTCTTTCTCTTCCACCTACATTTGCTAGCAGCTCTCTATCCAGCTTTCCGCAATGTGGAAACCGCCTCCATTCCACTCCACTCCTCTCCTCCTCCTTTCTCAACCCCTACTTCTACCTCTACCCCTACTCCTACTCCCGAACCGTCATGGGAATTCCGGTTTCTGAGGAAACGGCTCGAAAGCATTCGTGGCTCGAAATGCATTGGTACACGGCTGCGAATACGATCTTTCACCCTTGGTTCTCTCCTCGGCCTCGTCTCGTTCACCCTTCGCCCCTTCTCAACCCTCTATTCATCAGACGCAAGCACGGTGTTTGAGGCGCCATTACGACCGCCCTTTCCCCTCGACCATTTCGGCTCTCTCTCTCTCTCTCTCTATATATATATATATATAAATTTCTTGTACATAAATACATGCATACTTACGTACATACATACATATATACATAGATATACACGTATATATAGTAGAAAATCGTACATACCTTTTCTAAGTGCACGATGGCACGCGTCAATGTAACTGTATGTCTCATCGTGTAAATGTATGTCTGTGTACGTGTATGTATGTTTCCTCACCCATCTCGTACACATTTCCAAATCGAATGGGTCTTTAAACTTTCTACGGCATTCGTATGCTTAGGTGTTGTGCGAGGATGTGCATCGAGTTATAACCGCTCGAGAGAAAATACGAGAAGGAGTAATATACCAGAATTTGCGGTTGAATGGTACGAGCAGATGCTTAGAACGTGTTTATCGTATTGCGTTCCTTTGTCAGCCGATTATAATACAGGAGGATTTGTTGACTGTCGTGTATGCGTGCGTACGTACATACGTGTGTGTGTGTGTGTGTGTGTTAGAGCGATTTAGTCGACGTCTCTATCTGCATATTTTCATCTCCACGAACGAACAATATTATATAACTTATTATTATTATTATCATCATTATTGTTACTGTTATATTACTTTTTCCTTTCTTTAAATTGATAACTAAGAGACGATTACATTAAAAAAAAAAAAAAGAAAGAAGAAAAAAGGAAAAGAACAAAAATTGAATATTATAATTCCCTTATTAATTAGCAAATGCTAAATGGAATCATTTGTTGTACTAACGAATGTAAATTCTATTTAAATATTTTACGTGTCGAGCATAGAGCGTAAGAGTGAAAGAGAGAAAGATAGAAAGAGAGAGATAGGTGAACACAGTTCAGACATGGTAGACTTGTATAGCTTCCAGATGTCGTTGCAGCATCGAGATATTCGCATCTGGATGCTAGAAAGCAAAGTGGACACATGCGAGCAACCGGGCGTGTTTCACGCGTGTTGTACGTGTTCTTCTCTTCCTCACTCGCGGGGGAGGAGTATGCATGCGTGCCACTCGTTTCTCTGCGTCTTTCTATTCGCTATATGTTCATATATGATTCTCTCTCTCTCTCTCTCTCTTTCTCTGTGCATACAGCTAGCGGTCGCATCCGTGTGTTAAGTATTTGTATGTAAAGTACTGTGTTCACTCGTAGTACGTGTCTCTCCACTACGCGGTAACGTTCCGGAATGGTTGGCTGATGCATTTAAGCTCTCTCACCCTCTTTCAAGCTCTAAAGAGAGAGAGAGAGAGAGAGAAAGACAGAGACAGAGAAAAGCTCGCTTCGGCATTCTAGCAGTTATTTCGTTCGGCTTTCATTTATTTCGTGCGTTTCGCCTTGCGGAAAGTTCACGCGATCTTTCGCGTACGAATCCGCCGAGTGTTTTCTCCGGAAATTACGATTAGGTAGGATGCTTCTCTGAATAATTGGAAATTCTCTTCGTAAGGTAGTAGGTTGCAAGTTATTTTGTTCATTTCTTTCTTGTAACTCTATTTGTATCTACGTATGTATGTATGTATGTATGTATTGTGTGCGCACATCCGATATCTCGTTTATTTACATACGGCAATGCAATTAATTTATATTAAGATTGTTGTCCTTTCGGTGATGTTTATTTATTTATTTATTTATTTATTTCTTGTTTCTTTTCTTTTCTTTCTTTCTTTCTTTCTTTTTTTTTTATATACATATATATTACATTACACGTCACAAGTATACATCGATTATATCCTACATTTACTTTTAATATATCTACGTACCGATCCACGTAACATCCAAAATGTACGTAGCAGTAACTTGTAAATTTACGGCGAATGAAAAAGTTTCGCTTTTTGGAAAATAAAAAGGAGAAAAAAAAAAAGATTCCATTTCAACGACGAGAAGAGCCACGCGCATTCGATCCATTTGCAATTCATTGGATTTTCTCTGATCGGCAAACCGCGACGAATTTTCTCAAGTCCCCTTTTTGTTTTAAGCCGCCATTATTTGTACGTAACGCATACGTATATACATACATATATACATACGTGTGACTCTTTTAAAGATATTCGAATAGATCGAGAAGATGGATTCGTTGTATTCTTCCTGTTCTTTTCTTTTCTTTTTTTTTTCTCTTTTTTTCCATCCAGACAATTCTATTCTCTATCACTCGTGACGACATATTTCTCTCGAGAGAATCATCGTCGGATCGGCGATGAGACTTTTCGTACGATTTATTCCTTTCCCGAATTTATTTTTTTTCCGAGATCAAAGTCCGAAAAAAATATGAACGCGAATGTTTTGAATCATTTTCATGAATCATCATCTTTCGAATGATTTCGAACGAACCGATCGAATGCAGCCAATATTGCATGTTTTATCGGGAAAGAGAACAAACAGTTTATTATTTACAATGCATTATTTGTATTCGTGATTATTACAAAATTTCGTTGTATAAACTGACGATGATGGTTGGTAAATAGAACATTGAACGGTCGATTTAATTGCAAATTATTTATAGATAAATATACATCTACAAATAATTCTTCGTGCTTCGTGGATTTAATGCGTTTCGTGGGGGAAACGTTTGAAAAGAGAAAAAAAGAAAAAGAAGGAAGAAGAAGAAGAAAAAGAAAAAGAAAGAAAAAAAAAGAGGAAAAATAAAAGAGTAAAAGAAAAACAATCGTCGGCAACGATCCGTTCATTTTGCGGTCAAATATTTAAGCTTATACAAATTTGTAACTGCAACTGTGCTTATTATAGCAGTCATTTTCACGTCGGAGATCGCAAACATTCAGGATTATTCTGTAGCATTACGTGATATTAGCAAAACGCAAAGCCGTATTCGAGCCGTGAATTCGAGTAGTTCGCTTATCCATGTATATAGCGTAAATTTGTATTATGGTATGAAAAAAAAAAGAGAGAGAGAGAGAGAGATAGAGAAACAAAGAGAGAAAGGAAAAAAAAAGAAATCGAATAACTAGACTCGATTCTCTCTTACGAAACATTCAGATTCGATTGTTACTATTTTATCGTATTATTTGCATTAATTATTCACGAGTCGCGATAATCGCTCTCTTTCTCTCTTTCTCTCTTTCTCTTGGTTTTTCATGGCGGTTTCGTACGAAATTCTCGTGAAATTAAAAAATACTACGAATACGTTAAATTGCGATCACCGGTATATATTCGGTTAGAATGTTAGCTACAATTTTCTCTCTCTCTCTTTCTCTCATCGTTGTAATTTGCTTCCCTTTTATAATAATGAGCGGAAATGTTGGTTCGAAACGTGCGCGCACAACTGCATCGTTTTATACTTAATACAATTAATTTAACAAGATATTTTGTTTTATCACTATTTTATCTTATTTTATTTGATTTTTTTTCTTTTTTACAGGTGAGTACTCGACCGAACCGATAAGGACGAAGGAACCTCTTTTTTGTTTACTCTTTTTCTACCGATCCACTTACTCCCATCTCCACCATCCATACCCCATGGACGGTGGATCTAAGTAAGTAATTAGTTATCGTATATAATTGTTTTAATCTGATTTAAAGAGAAACATTCATTACTTACGTTAATAACGATATCATCTTTGTTCTCCTTATCGTACAGATTAAAATCAAATCTTTCGTAAAACTAAACGGAGTCGTTTTAAGAAAAAATCGCGAAAGAAGGAAATGTTTTTCGTTCGTATTTGTACTTAAGAAAGTCGATACATATGAAAACGATTCAAATCCATTTCTTGTTGTTTCCAAAAAATTAAACAGTGGCATATCAATCGCTACGTAATTTCTTTTATCGATTCTTATAACTTTAAATCGAGCAAAGCTCTTTAAGATATTAAATATTAACCAATTATAAATGAAAAGTTTAGGTAGAAAATGTCGTATTTTTTTACAAAAATGGACATACCACTTTCGAGATAAACGATCCAAATAAGTAAATAAGTACAACGACGTTAAAAGTCGAAAAATCGATATCGGTGCAAGCGTCTTTAGAAATACGTGCCTCTATCCACGATTCTCATTATCCATACCCTTTACCCCTCGCCACCAATCTCTCACCCCCCTATCTCCCACCCTCTTCTTTTCTTCTTCCTTCCCTTTCTGCTCGTTCCCTTTCCTTATTCTTTTTCTCGACGAAGAATCTGTTTCGAGAAAACGGTATGTTGTTGTTGTTGTTGTTGTTGTTGTTGTTGTTGTTGTTGTTCTCTTTTTTTCTCTCCTTTTTTTTCTTCTCTCTTTTCCCAGCAGACAATCCCAAGGTTTCTTTCTAATTCGAGCGTCCCCCTCAGTTTTTCTTTTTTTCGCGAAGGATAAAAAAAGAAGCGGACCACGGACGTTCGAGGAATCAGAGAGAGAGAGAGAGAGAATAGAGACAAACTCGGTTGCTTATTTATCACAAAGAGACAATACGGCCAACGTGCTTACTATTTTTTATCTTTTTTTGTTTTCTTTTCATTTTTCTTTCTTTTCTTTCTTTTTCACATTCTCACTCGTAGGCGAGTCGAAGGAATGAAATAAAAAAAAAAAAAAAAGTAAGAGAAGAACGGAAAGAACGAAAAGAGCAAGAGAAAGAAAGAAGGATTAACGAACGGAGAATGATGGAACGCGTCTTATTTTCTCTTTCTTTCTTTTTTTTTCTCTCGGTTTTCTTTTTTCTTTTTTCTTTTTTTTTGTTCTTCCGGTTATCTCCTATCTCCATTAGAAGAGGAGAAAAAAGAAGAAAAGAAAAAAAAAATAAAAAAAGGAACAGAGAAAGAGAAAGAAAAGGAAAAGGAAACAGAGAGAGGTAATGTCGCCGGTGATCATGGGGAGGTTAGTCACTCCTCCTATTGTTGTCACTCCTCTCTAATAGGCACCAAGATTTCAAAG
>NC_066594.1:6120000-6125000 GCF_905475345.1 Vespula vulgaris
CCTTGCTATCGATATCTCTTTTAACTTCTCTCCCTCTCTTTTTTTTCATCCTCTTCCTCTCTCTCTCCCTCTCTCTCTCTGTCTTTATATATATATATTTTTTTTCATTCACAGTTCATTCTTTCGTAGCTATAGTAACCTTGCTTTAAAATGTAAGAAACTGAAATAAAAGGAAATCGACGAATAGTACAAAAACCACAAGTGTTAACCGCGAACCTTGTTAAAAAATAACTATATCTAAATTGAACCGGTTGAAGATTAGAAGAAACAAATTTTATTGTTTCGACGATATACGAGGACGATCGTATCTAACAAAAATCAATCGTGAAAAATCTTACTCGTTCTAATTATTCGTAATAGTCTATCTTCAAAAAAAAAAAAAAAAGAAACTGTAAATAAATACTTCAATGGGGGGTTACGTGTACTTTGAATTTTGTTCTCGTTTCTTTCTTTCTTTTCTTTTTTCTTCTCACCCCGTTTTCCATGTTATCCCATAATATAATACTACGTAGGTATACTTACATATATACGTACATGTATACATATATACATACATACCTATCGATTTTACAATCTCTTCTTTTATCCTTTTAAATCTTTCGTTATCACATTTTCAAGTTAAACGAGTAAGGAAAAGAGAAAGAGAGAGGGAGAGAGAGAGAGAGAGAGAGAGAGAGAGAGAGAGAGAGAGAGCTAAAGAGGAAAAGAAAAAGAAAGAAAAAGAAGAATCACGATTATAAAGCCGGCACGATTTCTCGATGCTTCGAGTATTCCTTTAGCTTCTCGAAGTGCCACTTAGATCGTCGTTACTCCTTGAGCTCTAACGATCTTAAGATCTTCTTTCTACATCTTTCTACCACTTTCTAGCTCTTGCTATCTCTCTCTCTCTCTCTCTCTCTCTCTCTCTTTCTCTCTTCCTCATCAGTGATATGTAACATATCGATAAAAACGTTCTACCTCGCGTTTTCGCTACGTGCCGGTGTTAGTAAGGACGACGGTAATGGCTATCAGAAGTGTCAGGGTCTCGAATCCGTAGCTGTCGTTAAGGGAAAGTTAACGACATCTTTTATCGTTTATCTCGTCGTTGTCTAGAAAGAAATAATACCATCTTAAAATGTCCTTTCTTTCTCTTTTATCTTTTTTTTTTTTCCTTTTTTTTTCCTCGTAGATCCGCGAAAAAATTTTTTCATGATGAAAAACTACGATTACAAATACCGACGATCTATGATACTTTGTCATTTTTATATATACATATATAAGGGTCGTTCATCGTAAATAAATTTTTTTTATCGTCATCACGTATCTAAAGTTTTTTATCGTTTGAGAAAGAAGAGTTACAATTAACTTTGATTTTCTTCTTTTCTCTCTCTTTCTCTCTACATCTAAGTACACAATTTCTCTCAAAGAACGTCGTCGTTTACTACTCATCGTTTAGAACTAAGTATAGCAATCTAAACTCGATCTTTTATCGAGTGACAAAAAACATCCCGGTGGGCAAGACATTTTCTTTTTTTAATCTACTGTTTTACTCTTTTTTCTCAACTTAAAAGATGGATCGTTTATATATATACATACATACATACATACATACATACACACACATATATATATATATATAAAATATATATTTCGTACGTTCGTTAGATGAACGACCGGTAAGATTAATCTGAAAGGATTACCAGCACCCTGCTATGGAGAAAAGTCATCTATTAATCACCGATCGGATCATTAACCTTTGCTAAAGACAAAATATGGCGTTTACCTCTAAAATCTTCCTTTTTCACGAAGCAACCCAGACGTAGACTCTTTCCCTTCACCACCCTTTACCACCCTTTACCACCCTTGTTCGATTCGTCTCCTCTTTTTCTTCTTCTTCTTCTTCTTCTTCTTCTCCTCTTCCTCGTTTCTCTACTCCCTCGAGCAATAGCTTTTTTTTTGCTTTCTCTTACCCTTCTCTCTTTCTCTCTCTCTCTCTGTCTCTCCTAACAAAGAGGAAAGTTCGCGAACTCTCACCGTTACTCTCGCTCCGAAGCATAAATCTCTTTTTTTCGAGAGTGCACGTTGTAATTAGCAAACATTCCGTAGCTCTATCCCCCAAATGTTCGACTCTCGTATTTCAAAGTGTGTTTGCATCGTGTTTACGTATATGTGCGTGCGTGTGTGTGCGAGCATTCTTCGCAATGTAACCAGCCAAGGTTCTGAGCGTGCTGATTTTTTCATTTCTTTTTTTTCTTATCTTGTTTCTCTTTCTATCTCTTTTTTTTTGAATTTTTTATTATCTCTTTCGTCGAATTAAGATATCCGGATAATAAACGCGTATAGTTTTTTCGAATATCGACGTTAATAATAAAGTTCGCTGTCGTAGTTCGAGACAGTACATCATTACGCGTTTATTAGCTGCAAACGAGTAGTAGATATATAGTAGAAGCTCTCATCCTCTTTCGTCTTTTTCTTTTTCCCCTTTTTCATCTCTATCTATCTATCTATCTATCCATCCATCTATCTATCTATCTATTTATCTCTCTTTTTGCATTATTATCGAAGTAATGATGCCTACATACATCAGAAGGATATCGTCAAGTAATTATTAGTCACGCTCGGTGGGAAAATCCGTGGAAATCAAAGTGGATAAAATGGCGCCTGACGAGGGCGCCTCACTCGTCGAATATATCTAACCCTACGCGTTCGTCTTTTTCTTTTTCGATTTTTGTATCTCTCTTTTTTCTTCTATTCTATTCTATTCTCTTTCCTCTCTTTCTTTTTCTCTTCTATATATTTTATATTTCCTGGTATTGTTCGAGATTGAATTAATTAACGAGTTCCAACATAACGCGAAAGTTTCATCAGTTTTCTATAATCCTCATTTTGTTTAATGAATTTGTTGCATCTCCGAAAAAACGTATACCAACGTTAGGAGCAGTTTATATATATATATATATATATATATATATATATATATATAAAATCGTTCGTTCGTTTAAACGCACTTTTCACTCACCATCGAAATTCTCGTAAGGCTGGTCGTTAATTAATCGAATGGCGAACGTGTGGTTGCAGCCATAGATGAGAGGGGTGAGGAGTGGAGAGGAAGGGACAAAGTATCGCCAAACGTTTCGTTTCGGCTACGATAAAAACTAACGGGAATCGACGAATGCAAATCTCGTTTAGCCGATAACGCGGCTCGATATTTAAATGACTTTCATTAATCTTCGGCGATGCATCCGATGTAACCGGCGAAGTCATTTAATAAGTCCGCTTCTGGTGTAATCTAAAAATGGATTCATGGGAACAACAGTTGCGTTCCATTTTGCGAAAGAGAGACAGAAACAGAGACAGAAAGAAAGAGAGAGAGAGAGAGAGAGAGAGAGAGAGAGCAGGTGCATACCTTTGATCGATAGTTCTGGATTTAGCGGAAGGAAAGCAAGCCACCTGAAATTCAGAAAAATAAAATGAAACGTACGAACGAATGAACGAACGTTTCATCTTTATGCTCTTTATTCGACTCTCATCCCCTTACTCATCTTTTCTCGAACACCCAACACCATCGTTACTACTACCTTTATGAATGAAAAAAGAAAGAAAATAACATGAAGTGGTAAAATCTAAGAGAATACGATTAAATTAAAAAAGATGAGATACCTCCTAAGAGATAGGTAGCATAAATAAAATAATTAAGGGTCGGAGGTAGCATTCTCACGGGCTACGAGGTGCTTTTAGAAAACGTAAGCTTGAGAAGGTAAAGAGAGAGAGAGAGAGAGAGAGAGAGAGAGAGGGAACTAAAGAGGGAGATAGAGACAGAGAGATGACGCTGGTTTAATAATGCTCTGTAAGGAACTTTAAAAAAAAAACAAAAAAGAAAAAAAAGAAGATTGAAACTTAAGATTTAACTTTAAAAAGAAAAAGAGAGACGAGCAATGATATAAATATTCATTTCTCATTCACTTTGAAACCTACTAACTGATCAATACGATAATATCAGTCAATCGTATAAGATCATCAAATAAACATAAATTTATGCCGAAAGAGACTAACACGTTCGATACGTATATAGACTTACATATTTAACATAAGGTATACTTATATATGCATTTATATATATATATATATATATATATATATATATATATATATGTCTATGATATTATATATTTAGAACACATGCATATCTGTATAAGTTCATCCGTGTGACGTGCGATATTCCATGAATACTCAACGTACCAACGGACTGTATACCAATGCGATACTTTTGAATAATTCCACTATGCAATGAAAATCGAGCATTTTTCGACCCCTTTTATTCGGTTCACGTGGAAAACCAAACGAGCGAGTTCGAGAGTTACGCACGTCCTTTTGTTTATCATCGAATACACAATTGTTTAACAAACAACATTCTTCGTCGATTTTTCATTTTTTTCCCTTTTCTGTTCTTCCTCCTTTTTTTTCTTTTTTTTTTAAATATCTATTATCGAAAAAGAATAGAGAAGAGACAGAAAGAGAGAGAGAGAGAGACAGAGAGAAAGAGAGGAGAAAAAGGAAGAGAAAAAAAAAAGTCGCGCAGATGGGCGCGAGGGATAGAGAAGAAAGAAAAATAAATTAGAGAAAAAAAAAAGAAGAAGAAGAAGAGAAAAAAAAGAAAATGCGGAAGCATAGTAGATTGGGTTAACAGATATTGAAAATAAACCGTGAAACCGTGAGCCCATAAGTTTCGGCCGTTATGTAAGAGAATTAAAGGGGAATAGAAAGAGAGAGAGAGAGAGAGAGAGAGAGAGAGAGAGAGAAAAGAGAGAGAGAAAGGAAGAAGAATAAGTAGAGAATGATGGCGGAGTCCGGTGTAGAACGCAACGAAGCAGGAATTCTTAATTATACATATATAGCTATACACACATACATACACACATCTATATATCGTCGGCATCATGATCCCACCGTTTCAAAGGTTCGTCTGGTTCTACGTTTGTGGGTTGTGTAGTTTCCCTCGATAGATATGCCAGTTGAGATAA